>NW_007382093.1:0-9487 GCF_000475195.1 Diaphorina citri | reverse complement strand
ACAGAATAGACTGTAATGAATCCATCACTATCGGCGGTAACCACATCTCCTTCTGTCTCGAACTGAAGACTGGTGATCTGGGTTCGAGACGGCTGTGAAACAAAAGAACAAATTCCTAGGTACCTACAAAAAAATGATTCCAATATTTCCAATGGTTACCAACTTGCCAAGTTATCCATGGGAATCTTCCCATTTGTAAAAATAAGAAAATAATCAAGAACTAAGAGACCGTTTCCACTTGTAGTTCGGAAAAAAAATGGTGTCCTGTGTAGTGAGAACACTCTTATCTAAATTACATTGCCTACAGGATATTTTCTGTCGTTCGGGGTGAAAAAATCGTGACGTATGTAGTGGGAACACTCTCATTTAAATTACATTGGCAGGACATTTTGTGTTCGGAACAAAAATTGGATGAAACTAACGACAAGTGAGAACGGACCTTGAGACTTCTTGACACCAGAGGCCTAGTGACCTAATCACTCACCGGTTTGATAATGTCCGTCCGCTCAAAGAATCCGTCTTTCCTCCGAGTCCAGAAAGTGAGGTGTCCCTTGCCGTGAGTGATCATCAGATTGTCATCCAGAGGATGGAATGCCGCGCCTGTCACCTCCTCCTGCAGTGTTGCCACCTTGCCGAGGAGGTGCCCCCATTGCCATTGCCAAACTGAGAGGATACCAGTGTATTTTAGTAACTTTGATGCCATTTGCATACCAGTGCATTTTGATATCGTCTTATTTGCATTTTCATTAACCTCTGACAATTTTTTTTCCACTGTAAGATGGTCATGCAGAAGTTGTGGAAGACCGATTTTGAAAAGATAATGAAAACTTTAGAATAAAAGCTAAGCGAATATGAAAAATCATTGGAGTCTACGGCATAGAAAGTGGAAGATACAGCAAAAGAGTTGAAGGATATACAAAAGAAGATGATACATAAAAGCAGAAAAGGAGATAGCGTAGGAAACCAAATCTATCATCACACATCACACTAACATCGAAAATCAGATTTGCTGGGCATCTTGCTTTTGAATGCAAGCAACGCAACGATTAAATTCCACCAATAGAAAGCTTTAAATACAACCGCTTTTTTTTCTCTCAGAAGGTCTTGTTTCCCTTATACCGGGCAAGTAACTTGCTATACTGGAAAGGTAGGAACACACTACGATCACGTCATGTCAAGTCATGGGGAGTCAAAAAGATGTAGTTCAAATTTTCCCATAATATTGTAGGTAATTACGTTCAGGACACACTACCATGACGTTGCGTCACGTGACGTCATGGTTGGAAAGGCCTACTTACCACATAACATCCTCAGTGTGGCCAATATAATGGCGCTGCTTTTCCTCATCTCTATCATATAGAACCACCACATAGTACATCAATTCTCCGCTAGGTAGCACCTCTACTTACCACATAACATCCTCAGTATGGCCAATATAATGGCGCTGCTGTTCCTCATCTCTATCATATAGAACCACCACGGCCGCTACATAGTACATCAATTCGCCGCTAGGTAGCACCCACAGGTTCTTCTTGCTATCGATGCCCCGATAGCCATGCACCCAGTCAAGGACCAGTCGTCTGTCTGGAGGAGAATTGTCAGGAGGTGCATGGTGCACGGGAGGATAGAATGTACGGCGCATACCTCGGATGGTAAGACGCACGGGCTCCTCCTTGAGAACTTCGAGCAGGGTGTAGTCTGAAAAGGGTGAAAGTAAACATGAAAAACCCGTCAATTAATTAAAATTTCCTAGAAGAATGACCTAATGGTCATTTTTCATAATACCTCCTGCATTTGTAAACATAATTAAAATCTCCTAAAATAAAAATAAAAAGAAAGGAGCTAGCGAAGAAAACTCCTTAATCATATGTGTTCCATGAAAAATAGTAACCAATTTACCCTAGGTTTTACCAAGTTTTAAGTTGATCGGCCAGTAAAAGTGAGTTATAAAGGTGTGCCTACAGGCCTACACATAGTCGACTAGCCATCGATCGATGTCGACTGAACTGTCCACCCTGCCTTGAAAACATTAGTTTCCCCTTCGATGTCAATCGACGGCCGGTCGACTATGTTTGGACACAGCTTAAGATTTGACTCATACATGAACTCTAAACTGTAGGTAAGTAGACAATAGAGATTTTGTTCTTCTGAAAATTTCGAAACCATCCCGTACACTTACCGCTTCCAGAGCGCACCATCTCGGGTTCGGCCGCGTACAAAGCGCGCGGTCGACTTTTTGAGCGGGCACGTCGCTTGTTGACCGCCCGGTTATCAGTGGCGGGTTCCACAAGCACCGGATTGCTCATAAGGGCGCCGCGGGATCTGGACCGCCTCAGGGGGGAACCGACACCTCCGCCACTGCTCAAATAGAACGTGTCGACGTCCGAAAATTCGTTCCGCAGCTGAGAGAAACTTCGCACCTGTAAAAACAGAATTGAAATGTGATAGTTAATTAGTTCTTCAGTTAACTTGCCTGGATGATCGTAATCATCCCTTTCTTACTACTTCCTACTAATTCTCTAATACCATTTCAAAAATAGGTAATTAAGGAGTGCGGTAACGCTCCTCTCCACCAAGTCAAGAAAGTTTGACCGTTTCTTCATTTAGATTTTAGATGATGTATTTTAGATATTTGCCCAAGTACATTGATCGGTTCAGTCAGTTCAGTTTGTCTTTAAGAGTCTGTTTTCCATTCTTGTCAATGCCACAAAAGACTCACCTCTTGACCTGCAACGGTGTACATTCTCTTGGCGCCACTCATCTTGAGCACCTGGCCCAAATCTTCCAGGACTTCCTCAAACGGCTGGGCCGTCTTCAAGTTGAGCAGCACACGACACTGGACCGTGTGGTCCAAATTATTAATCACTCGGATGACCCGGTTCGAGCTAGATTTGGCAGCTCCTACGGAAGCCAAGGGCATATCGGGATCTACCATGGAGGACTTGCGACTCACTGGCTGACGCCCCCAGCCGCCTGATGACGTGCTAGGTCCTGCCTGAGGAGCCTGATTGCTGTACCAGGTCGTGCCGTTCTTCTTTCCGTAGGTTGCATTCTGGGAAACATATACGAGGAATATTGGGCAGTTATAGCAACTACTTACTTTCCGTGAAAGAACAATTTGTTTCCAGGGGACGCTGGCCTGAGAGGATCTTCTCATGTCCCCCGTCCACTGCTAAGACATAGCTGCCTCCGTTCTGTCGAGGGAGAGAGAAGTAACCGTAACGTCAATATGACAGTAACCGTAACGTCGTCAATATAACGTGGTCATGACGTGTCATGTATTGTGTTGTTGGATCAGTTTTGCATTATCGAGGAAATTGTGATTCCTAGAGACCCATGTTGTCGTAGTAGTTACATCAGGATACTGAGATATCACAACTCTTACTGAACTTGCAACAGAGCAATTTTAATTCAACATCACTTGGATCGAAGTACCAAGAGAAAATACAAATGAAAAAATAACTTTTACAACTTCATTTTTTACATTTCAATCTGGGCCTTTACAAACTTAGCTGAGAGGATCTTCTCATGTCCCCCGTCCACTGCTAAGACATAGCTGCCTCCGTTCTGTCGAGGGAGAGAGAAGTAACCGTAACGTCAGTATGACATGTGGTCATGTGTCATGTATTGTGTTGTTGGATCAGTTTTGCATTATCGAGGAAATTGTGACTACTACGACAACCCATGTTGTCGTAGTAGTTACATCAGGATACTGAGATATCACAACTCTCACTGAACTTGCAACAGAGCAATTTTAATTCAACATCACTTGGATCGAAATACCACCAGACACCAGACTACAACACATGACGGGTTTGACTACCGGAAAAGAGAAAATACAAATGAAAAAATAACTTTTACAACTTCATTTTTTATATTTCAATCTAGGTCTTTACAAACTTATGGAGCCATTCATTCAGAAAGAATTGCTTACCAACTGAGAGAAAGCCACTGCGGACACCCCGGAATCCAATTCTCCAATGCCCAGAACATACAGGGTGAGCAAACTATCTGTCGACCAGATTCTAATATGAGCCTGAGTCTTCCTGGTCCTTCCACCTCTCTGACCTGATACCACGAGCTCTCGAGATGGATGAAGATCAAGGCTGAAATCAACAGGAGGGTTTGTTTTTGTTTAATAGAGGTTGGAAGTCACTGTATATGTATTATCTGCTAAAAGGTCTTTTGTGGCGTTTTTTCCTCCATTTGGCTAATTTCGTCAGGAAAGACCCCCATTTCAATGTAATGTAACCTCACCCAGCCTGAGTTGCGTCGGGAAAAGCCAACAGCAACAGCACCCGATTGTTCAGAAGGTCAGGGATCCGTTGGGAACTGTTCAACTGTTGTATTCAACGTGCTACCGCCGTGCTGGCTGAAGAAAGTTCACCAGTGGACTTTTCGTCCATACCGTCTCTTTTGGACTGCAAAGTCCTTAATATTAAGTTCCTTCTTCACCTTCATATTATTTCGTGATAAAATCACAACGTCCAAAAGCAGAAAAACTTCCTACTAAAACAAATAAATCATGCTGGCAACAAAAAAATTAGGCAAACACAAAGTGTCTTGAATCGTTTTTAACGAATTTCTCCTAGGCAAATACGAATTCATATCTTGCATGAAAGGTATAAGGTACACAAAAATAATTAGTTTTTCATCAGGTCTTTTCTAGGTTTTTAGTACGTCCCGAGTATGTAAAACGAAATTTCCAACTCAAATAACAAGCGTCTATCGTGTTACGCTACAATTATGCTACGCCAGGGATGACGGCAAACCCTTTATTCTATATTTTTTTACTTTCTACATATATTACCTTTTCTCCCTTAGAATGCCCTCCTCTTCGTCATCTTTTACACCCATTTTCTTCCGATTTAAATATAATACCAAAAGAGGTCACACAAAGTAATTAGCATAAATGCTGAGAGGAAAAAAACTATGCTTTTCTTGTATAAAATAAACCCTGTTACCGGTAGGTACATAGCACAGGTCACTTTAGATTAACATAACACCGCGAAGGAAACTTGATACAGGTACATAATAGGTATGTTGTAATTTACATACATATATAGAGTAATTTATTATGTAGTTCCATAAAATATCCAATGTAAAAAAAGGTAGGTACTTATGTGTAGAAGTATTCACCTATGCATGTAGGTGAGTTGGTATATTAAGTTATACTGAGTAAATAGATATACGTATTAATCCGAGAGTTAAATTTTATTTTTTTGATGAATTGATATTTATTATTAGTGTGTGCCAACAGAGTTAAATCCGAGTTTAAAATCACTTTGTGGCCCTAGGCCTTAGAGTAAAATAGGGACCTGCCTGGCGCTCCATAAAAAAACGTCACACTTCGCAAAATTTATAATTAAAATATGCATAAAAATATGCAAAGACTTACTTCGTAATAGAAGCTATCTTCGTAGCAATTGGGTGAGTTGAATGATGGATGCTGGACCGAAATGATAGAGAACGGCCTTATCATTACATAACTTGAGTGCCAAAACCATTGACTTTCAAGTGCCTACTGGGTATTAGCTTGGGTTTAAAATCAGCAATAGGAGGTAATAGGAATAGACTTAACAAATAATAGATAGGTAAATATCTTTAAATATAGGTAAATAGGTAATTAATGAAAAGAAAAAAAAAATATTTAAAAAATTACAAAACTTCTGAATTTGGTTAGATTTACAAAAACTAAGATGACATTAAAAAAAAAAAAAAGAAAAAAAAATCGTCTCCTAAAAATAATTGACGTAGTAGTTAAGTACTTAACCCTAACTAATGAAAAAGGGAAAAATGCTATAAAATTTGATTGAAATTAAAGAAATTAAAAAATACATCAGTCTGTAGATGGTAATATTTATGTATGTGCGAAAGGTGTAAACATAGATTTAGAAGGGAGAAAGAAGAATGCTAGGTATGAGGTAAAAAAAAAAAAACAATTAGGTAGGTAGGAAAAATAATAAAAGAAGCTAGTAACGTAATTGAAAGGTAGGAATGTTGAGTATGTTGCAGTACCTATACCTAATTATTAAGTAGGTACCTACTTTGTATTTAAGTGTAAACAATAAAGGAAAACTATTTTAATTTTATCTATCAGCAAAATATTAATTTTTTATCACACAAGAAACAATAAATAATTATTATCCTTGTTGAAAATTTATTGTCTTTTTTGTATTTTATTTTCTAAATTATTTTTAAAATTTAAAAACTTTCCAACTCTTCCAGATACGTATTTAAGATTAATAAGGAGAAAATCTGAATGAGTTGGATTTCCAAAGGCCTGAAGCTTTCAGTAAAGACTTCAAGGTCAATAACACAAGACAAGGGGGCGGGGGGTCATGTATTGAGAGAGGGTACTCATGTTTTACACCACAAGGTCGAATATAATTATACAGTTTTCCATACTGCATAGTCTTTTTCGTATTAACCCGTACGCTATCGACCCAAAGCTCCTCACGATTATATTTACTTAGAATTTGAATTTTATGCAAATCACAAATGAAAATATACATATTCCTATGAGGAGTGGGGGAATAATTTATTTAATTTGTTCCCTACCACTGTTAATAAGCTAGTGTGTGATTTCATCAAGATTTCATCATTACCGTCTGTATGATTAAAAAGGTCATTTGTGATTTGCCAAGGAAAAGCCATTAAAACCTCCAAGAGGTAAAGGCTTTTATTTCATTAATTTCATAATTAACTCTACTCATTAACAGAAGCCATTATTTTTCATTCGTAATTTTTTTGTGGGTCCTTTTTTTGCAATTAAGCCCAATTATTTTTGATTTGTTTTTGTTGATATTGTTTTTGTTTTACGTCTAGCCTTCTCTTCTTCAGTCCTTCTAATGACGAGAACAATACAATAGCCTACCTATTTATAAAATGTATAGGTACACCTCTATTTTGCTAAAGCTACTTACTGTAACTAAAATTGCTTCAGGTATGAGCTTCTCCGATCACCTATACCTACCTACTTTAATAAAGCGTTGCAATATTAAACTATTGAGCTAAAGAGATGTTTAGCATATAGATGATACTTGATAACAGATAGATTAATAAATGAAGACCCCAGAGTTTACAAAACGGCTAAACATCAGATATTAAATATGAGATATGGAAATTAGCCGGTGCTATGTCACTACTACCAGATCCACCATTATGTTTGAATCTGAATTCATTCCCATCAAGAGAGGTATATTTCAAGGTGATGGATGGAGTCCGATGGGGTTTTGTCTTTCTTTGAATCCCCTGAGCAACATCTTGAACAACACCAACAAAGGGTACTTTTCATAAGATTCCTATCTCAGGACATTAGCATAGGAAAATTTAAACTCTTCTATCAAATTTAATATGTTTCTTTTTCCTAGTACCTACCTAGACTTTAAATTATAATATGTTTAGCGGAGTATCTATTGCTTCCCCTCAATGGAGAAATTCCGAGCTTTTTTCCGGAAAAAAGTTGGGTGTGTCACATTTTGCTAAACATATTTAGTTATTTAGCGCAATTTGCGTCCATTTCTGGCGATGTGCCCAAAGTCCCCTCTCATAACTTTATCCCAATAAGTTTTGCGAAGAAATAATCCGTATCTGGGAACGTCCACGCAAAATCTTTGAAAAATCACAAAATTAAATTTTATCCAATCGACTTTTTTTCTATATGGGATTAAAGAAAACTATTTTATTGGTCTTCTCCAATAATTTTTTATCAAGTAATATAGGTGGGAACGTCCACGCAAAATCTTTGAAAAATCACAAAATTAAATTTTATCCAATCGACTTTTCTTCTATATGGGATGAAAGAAAACTATTTTATTGGTCTTCTCCAATAATTTTTTATCGATTTTGATAATTATCTTCAGAGTTACGGCCTTTGAAACACGAGCCTTTTTCAACTGAAGGCTTGTTCAGAAGATAGACCCTTTTTTGGCATTGAATAATTCCATGATACGTTCGAAATTAGGAGTATTTTTTGATTTGAAAATATCCGTTATGTCCTTGGCTTTTATCTGGCTATAAGTTTTTTTTATATATTTAATATTTCTACCGGTATTTTTTTGTTCTTATCTGTCCACGAAACCCGTCTTGCGAGGGAGCTTTGCTCGGGACATTTGATGTGACGTCTTTGCCTACGGGAGCGTATGCCGTGACGTCAAAGTTCATGATGATGTTGTCATTTACCTATTACTTTCCTTATTTTATAAAATGATGAGGAAGGTATTGTGATCGACAAATTTTTCGACCTTCGTTTTTTGACGGATGTGGACGTTTTATGGTCCCAATAGCCTAATATAGGATCGTTACCATTAGCGCTATCTACCGGATTTTTTCAGAAGTTATAGAAAACATCGTTCCGGATAAAACTGTTTTTTTTTTTTCGTTTCCCGTTATCACCCTTCGTTCTCATGTTATTGTTAGTCACTCTAGTGACGGTCACTCTAGTGACGAAATTGAAAACATCGAATTTTTGAAGTTTTTCATTATTGTATTGTATTCTTTATCAAGAAACACTATCATCTATCATTCTGTTTGAAGTTAAATGATTAAATTTGATTTAAATTACTTAATTAAGCTGGAAAATTACAAATTGTTGTTGCTGTTATAGACGGGTAAGTAATTTTTCACTGAAACTTGTTGTAACAGTAAGGGACGCTGGCACCCTACTTCGTGGAGGCTACTTCTGTTATGGTAATTGGCAATGGCTGTCTAGTCATGGCCTGCTATTATCTAAAAAATAATAATAATAAAAATAAAAATACCTACCTATGACCTATGTTAGATAAACTAAATCTCAGGTCTACAGTCTCCTACGCTGCGGTCGGCAAAACTCATTAGGCAAGAGTAAGGTGGTTAGACAAAATACCCAAGTTATTAGAGGTAGGTATAATTCCATAATCATAAACCTGTCAAGCTATAATTTTATTAATGAATTTTTTAGGACAGGTCAGCAGTCTCCTACGCTGCGGTCGGCAAAACTCATTAGGCAAGAGTAAGGTGGTTAGACAAAATACCCAAGTTATTAGAGGTAGGTATAATAAATTCCATAATCATAAACCTGTCAAGCTATAATTAATGTATTTTTTAGGACAGGTCAAATATTTTCATGATAATTTCAGCAGGATTTACAAAGAAAGGGAATGTTGTCATGGAAAAAGTGTAACATTGTTTTCCACTTAGTAAAGTCAGACCTTCAGAACTCATTCCTATCATCTGGATACTCATAAAGCTAAAACTTTTACAATCCAAGAAGCGATCTTAAGGAAATATAAATTTTATGGGCAAGTCTACCCACCTACTTATGGTGAAATTAAAGAAGGTAACAAGAAGGAGGGCGGGTTGTATCCCAAAAAGAACACCCATTAATCCCATTACCAGAAGTCAAAACAAATAAAAGCTCTTGCGTCGAAACTTATGGCCAATTTCAATTTAATTTATATCGTCCAAATTATTATGATTGTCCGGCAAGGTTTATAATAACCCCCTA
>NW_007382092.1:11802-12623 GCF_000475195.1 Diaphorina citri | reverse complement strand
GTGCCAAGGCCGGCATTGTTTTGGTAAGTGTATTAGATTCGCGTGTTCTGTGTTGCAGCACTTTGAAAATTTTGCTTCCTGCAAACGGTCAGAAAATTTTCTTTACCAAAAATCTCAGTCAAGATAAGGGCTAAAAAATAGTAGGACATCTATCCAACCGAATAGACAACTGTCCAACCGAAATATAACGCTAAGAATAATGCTCATTTTCTTCTAATCCACAGGTAAATATGAACCCCGCTCTTCAAAGCCCGGAGGTGCTGTATCGTTTGAACAAAGTGGATGCGAACGCCATTACCCCGCTCTTCAAAGCCCGGAGGTGCTGTATCGTCTGAACAAAGTGGATGCGAACGCCATCCTCATGACGGATGAGACATTCAAAACCCAAAACTACTACGAACTCATCCGCAATGTAGTACCAGAGCTCAGCACAACTCCAGCCAATAGCACTGTGGTATCACAGAACGTACCTTCTCTTACACATGTCATCATCAACTCCGAACAGAACTTGAAGTAAGAACTAGTAACAGAACTTGAAGTAAGAACCAGTAACAGAATTTGAAGTAAGAACTAGTAACAGAACTTGAAGTAAGAACTAGTAACAGAACTTGAAGTAAGAACTAGTAACGGAACTTGAAATAAGAACTAGTAACAGAACTTGAAGTAAGAACCAGTAACAGAACTTGAAGTAAGAACTAGTAACAGAAGGGGCAAAAAGAACTAGTAACAGAACTTGAAGTAAGAACTAGTAACAGAACTTGAAGTAAGAACTAGTAACAGAACTTGAAGTAAGAACCAGTAACAGAACTTGAAGTAAGAAC
>NW_007382092.1:7586-9850 GCF_000475195.1 Diaphorina citri | reverse complement strand
CCGGAATTGAATAGAGAAGAAAGACAGGAGAGGAGAAAGCCAGCCGTTCCGAGAACGAACACCGTCCCTTTAGGATAAAATCCGCACCGGTTGGCAATCGAACCCGTGATCCAGCGCTTACAAGGCAGACGCTCTACGCACCAAGCGAACGAGGCTGGCATAAGGTAAAGAAAAACCTGGTTCAATGGTGTAGACAAGCGCCTATATGTTAGAGGTGGGGAAATCTTAGAAAGACCCCCAACTCAAAAGCCAAAACCTTTCATAAGCGCCTATAATATACTGTCCTGTTTGTTCAGGGTCAATTCTTCTCGGGTAACAACTACCGGATCTACCTTCTGGGTAACCCAATCATCTGGTGGGGTAACTTGGTCTTCCTGGCCCTCTTCATTCTCACCTACTTCTACATGGCAGTCAAAAGGCAACGGGGTGCATTCGACCCAGTCGTGCCAATCCGGGCTAACTTTGACCCGAGAGGAACCTTGGACTCTCGGGGTATCTTTGATCCGAGGGGCACTTCAGACTTGCGGTTTGATGGAGATCGTATGCTGACGTCAGCGGCGTGGTTGTTCGTCGGATGGCTTCTCATTAAGGCGGTCTCTTCTTGACCCATTGTGTACTGCGTCCATTTTTGTTGACTATTGATTGCACTGTACTGACTGTTCTTTATTACTATTATTTGTTCGAGGTTCGGTAGAATTAAAAGGTCTTTACAGCTAATACGAGTATCTTTTTAACTATAGATTAAATAAATGAAAACAATACTTTCTATTTGAAATACAATTTCCATATTATATTATTCCAGAAAAACACAGGATAAGCCATTTTACTAAACACATAAAATTCCAGACGACTCTTCTTTAGCTTTAGAGTTTTCCATGACACAGAAAAAAATCCAAAAGTCACGTAGACCAAATGTTTTCATTTCAACCTAATATTATTACCGCTAGGTGCAGCACTTGCTGGAGGAGCAACTAAGATTCAAACTGTACATATACTTACACAACAAGCTGGGTCCGTCCCTCCGGGAATTTTTTAGCCCGTAGTTTATTTGATCGTGATTAAAGAAAATCAGTACGTACCTACCTAATTTGTTTAATATTCAGTTTATTATTATTCTTGATTTGATTTTTCGATTTTACTTTCATGTAATGATTTAAAATCAAGACTAGAGCCCGTTCTCCCTTTATTCCCAATATAAGATTCAAGTCACCCATCCATTTATTGGCCTTGTTCGGCGTAGCTTAACATAGGCAAAGTTTGGAATTAAGGAACGCGGTAGAGCTCCACCTCGCCAAGTCAAGAAAGAGTGACATTCTTGCCGCACCTTGTTGTTCTACATATTATTAAGGGGTTTAACTAAGGGGTTTAACGTCACTGTTAAGTGGCAATGGAGCAGTTGCAGACAAATTTCAAGATCAGAGCTCATTTGTGTGAGAAAATGTGAAAAAAATCCCCCAAAAACCAGTTTTTTTTTTTTGGGTTTATGGTTTTCTGGACAAAATTTGCACCACCATTTTCGTGTTCCTGGTAGAAAGACCTTTAATTTGATATACAGGTCGGATCCGCGAACAACAAAATCGCCAAATCCGCGAACATAATCGCGAAATCCGCGAACATAATCGCGGAATCCGCGAACATAATCGCGAAACCAGCGAACATAATCGCCAAATCCGCGAACATAATCGCGAAATCCGCAAACATAATCGCGAAACCCGCGAACATAATCGCGAAATCCGCGAACAAAATCGCGAAATCCGCGAACAAAATCGCCACCGAAGCGAATACAATAGTCCGTCCCTTATACCTTTTTATTACTATTGTAATAATAAAGGAAGGACGGACTAAAAAGCCCACTCCGAAGTTGGGTAGGGGCAAACAAATCTAAAGGTCGGGTTAAGCTTATACGAATCTAAGAAGCCCTTTTGAAAATGTCAGTATTATATTCCAGCAAATGAAAGCTATAGAGGTACAGTTTATTTGTACTGTTAATTAATCAATTATTTACCAGGACTAAAGAGTTCCTTTACCTCAGCAGTAGGCTACTATTAATGTGGTCGAATGCTCAAATAAAATTCTATACCTCAGCCGGGATTGAACCCGCGTCCTCCTGTTTACTAAGCAAGTTACAAGAGCTACAAGGTAATACATCGCTATCGTATACGAGTAGTTGTCAGGGACCCAGTAGTCGACAAGATTGACTCTTGTTGTGGTAATCGCACTCTGGTGGACTTTTCTGACTTACGAGTAGGTAATCGCCACAATTG
>NW_007382092.1:3687-7539 GCF_000475195.1 Diaphorina citri | reverse complement strand
ATAAAAATCTGGTGTGAACATCACACGACTTTCCTTATCCTATTGAATGATGCTTATTTAAGTGTTCTTTTACCCTAACTTTTACAACATCTCTAACCGTTTTTCGCTATAGCTGAAAACCGCCAAAATCGGTCGAAATCTGTCCAAAAGCGGTCAAAATTCCGCCAAGCGCAGCAACCATCTCAACCAAACATTTTGTGTTGCATCCTTGTCACATTTGTTAACTACATACCAAATTTCAAGTCTCTAGCTTATACCGTTCCCGAGATATTGTTAAATTACACGGAAAACCGCCAAAAAGCGGTAAAATGCCGCCAACCGTTGCACCGGTCTTAACCAAAAGTTTCGTGTTGCATCCTTGTCACATTTGACATCTACATACCTAACATACCAAATTTCAACTCTCTAGCTCTTACCGTTTTTGAGATATTTTGTTTACAGACAGACAGACACAGAGACACACACACGGACCAATGGCTGAAACTTTGGATTTAGGCTCTAGGGACCTCAAAACGTGTTTTGGCACTAAAATCTGACCATCGAAAATTTGACCCGATTACATTACTTTCCTTCCTATAGGATAAGGAAAGTAAAAAAGTGTAGGTAGGTACTTGTTCAATTACACGAATGCATACTATGCATATTTCTTACCATGATTAGCATTGTAATGTAACTATTATTTTATTCAAGGAAATAATGGGAAACCAGGATCACAACCTGAGTTTTTTTCCCCCCAAGATTATCGATAAAGAGAACTGCAACAATGGAGGATGGAGGTCTTATTTTCCCAAAATTGAAGAGAGAAGGAATAAAGGATATGAGAAAGCCAGTCGTTCCGGGAACGAACCTTATCCATTTAGGATGAAATTCATTCACCCTGGATGAAAATCGAACCCGCGACCTATCGTTTACAAGCCAACTAGGCTAGCATATCTTTTTTTTTGTCAGAATCCTCATAGTGAACCTAGTTAGTTTGCAGGGTGCCTTAATTGTGACTGCTTAGTCGCGGGTTTGATTCCCGCTCGTGGCGAACTTTGCCCGAAACAGATGGGTTCTGTTCTTGGAACGGCTGGCTTTATCCTATCCTCTTTCTTGATTTCGGAAAAAATGATATCTCCGTTGTTATAGTTCCCTCAATCAAAATCTCTAAAAAGGTCATATCTATTACACTAATACATACATAGGTATATGGTATACGTGTATACGTATACAATAATCGAGTAATACGGGATAGGATGTACCTTTTTATTTGTTTATAGTACCTACCTTACCGTTTAATAGCAATTCGTCATAGCAACTGACATTAACCCTTTCAGTTTTGCTAATAGAATTCCATTTATCATTAGCATTATTATGGCATTTATTTTCAATTTATTCATTTGCCTCGAAAATCGATTTTACGGGTACCTACTGCAATCCCGGGTAGAGAAATCGAAAAGTTTTTGAGTTTTTCCTACTTGACGTGTTCATAAAATTTTTGCGGAAAAAAAAAAAAAATTGGTCTGTTTTCTTCGTAGGTACCTATTTATCTATTTATCGAATTGGAAAAAAATAGTAGCATTTTTTATAAGCGAGGCAAAAAAGTAAATGAATAAAATTACTATTAAAGTACTTTTCTGGTTGTGGGAGATTTGTTTTACTTGTTTGAATTTGTTTCTGTTTTGGATGTTTATATTTTTGATCAGGCGGTTTCTCTGTATTTAAATCCCTCTTGTGTTAAAACAGTGATTTTTCGGGACGCGAATCCGCGAACATAATCGCCAAATCCGCGACCATAATCGCCCATTTTAGCCTCTTCGTTCTCATTCAGCCTTTATTTTATGCCTTACATGTTTTTTGTTGTGCATTAGGGATTGAAGAGGTTTCCAAATCTCCAAATGCCTGAATCAATTATTTATTCATTTGCCTCGAAAATCGATTTTACGGGTATCTACTGCAGTCCCGGGTAGAGAAATCGAAAAGTTTTTGAGTTTTTCCTACGTGACGTGTTCATAAAATTTTGCGGAAAAAAAAAAATCTGGTCTGTTTTCTTCGTACCTATTTATCGAATCGTAAAAAATAGTAGCATTTTTTATAAGGGAGGCAAAAAAGTAAATGAATAAAATTACTATTAAAGTACTTTTCTGGTAGTGGAAGATTTGCTTTACTTGTTTGAATTTGTTTCTCTTTTGAATGTTTATATTTTTGATCAGGCGGTTTCTCTCTGTATTTAAATTCCTCTTGTGTTAAAGCAGTGATTTTTCTGTGTTATTTTTAAATTGTCTACTGTAAATTGATCTTATTCTTGTGCGAAATCATGTTTTGGGAGAGCGGAGCGAATACCAAGTAAGTTTTGAACCAACTTAAAAAAGGATCTTGTGTTAAAACAGTGATTTTTCTGTGTTATTTTTAAATTGTCTACTGTAAATTGATCTTATTCTTGTGCGAAATCATGTTTTGGGAGAGCGGAGCGAATACCAAGTAAGTTTTGAACCAACTTAAAAAAGGATCTTTTTATGAAGATGTTTGAGAGAGAGAGAGAACTGTAACTACTGAGGTGTCTTAATAATATGTATAATTTTAATTAAAAAAGGATCTTTTATGAAGATGTTTGAGAGAGAGTGTAACAACTGAGGTGTCTTAATAATATGTATAATTTTAATTTTATTGTGTGACAAATCCCTTATCTTCAGCATGATGTCGGGGTCGAATCGATGTATCTAGCTAACTAGACACCTACTATGTTGATACGATATCAACAGGTATTCTGTGTAGTTATGACAGATAAACTGAACCAAAGCAGTTAGTAGTTATAAATAACATAATTAACACGTTAACACGTACCTAGTTATATTTACATCATATACGCATAATATCAGTAGATATAATAATATACAAATTTGTGTCATATTACTTGTTGTCTGGCTACATACATAATATAGGGTAGGTATGTCTGGGATATAATGAGTCAGATGACAACAATGAAGAGGTAGGTAGAACTTGGAGTTCATAGGTAGGTAGGTACTGTAGGTAGGTAGGTACCTAGATAGATTTTTACTTTCTATTACTACAGTATAGCGGAGCTATACTAGTAATGAAAGTATTGCAATCGGTCCAAATTTTCAAAATCGGGAAATGGTTGGAAATATCCGTTTTGGGATCCCCTGATGTCAAAAAAGTGATTTTTAGCCCATGGTCTGTACGTAACGTACGTACGTACGTAACGTACGTACGTACGTAACGTACGTACGTACGTAACGTACGTACGTACGTAACGTACGTACGTACGTAACGTACGTACGTACGTAACGTACGTACGTACGTAACGTACGTACGTACGTAACGTACGTACGTACGTAACGTACGTACGTACGTAACGTACGTACGTACGTAACGTACGTACGTACGTAACGTACGTACGTACGTAACGTACGTACGTACGTAACGTACGTACGTACGTAACGTACGTACGTACGTACGTACGTACGTACGTGCGTACATACATACGTACAGACCATGGGCTAAAAATCACTTTTTTGACATCAGGGGATCCCAAAACGGATATTTCCAACCATTTCCCGATTTTGAAAATTTGGACCGATTGCAATACTTTCATTACTAGTATAGCTCCGCTAAACTGTAGTAATAGAAAGTAAAAAATCTGGTGTGAACATCACACGACTTTCCTTATCCTATTGAATGATGCTTATTTGAGTGTTCTTTTACCCTAACTTTTACAATATCTCTAACCGTTTTGTCGCTATAGCTGAAAACCGCCAAAAAACGGTCGAAATCTGTCAAAAGCGGTCAAAATACCGCCAAGCGCAGCAAACATCTCAACCAAACGTTTTGTGTTGCATCCTTATCACATTT
>NW_007382092.1:0-3463 GCF_000475195.1 Diaphorina citri | reverse complement strand
CCCTGTGTCGACAAATTTCTCTTTTATTTGTGAACCGTTACCAAATAAGCAAGTGAATAGTCAATCTCATGTGATTTTTCACGCGGAATCGAATGGTGAAACTTTTAGAACTGTCCGACTTAATGTAATAGAAAGTCGTGTGATGTTCACACCAGATTTTTTTTTATACATTTGGGTATCGAACATGTGTTCTGGAGCCTACAATGATATCTTTCATGGTCTTTAGGATACAATCCTTCATCATTTCATTGATTTCAGACGTGTAAAAAATTAAAACTTGCAATTTGGATTTAACTCTTTCCGCATATCTTTCTACCATCAGTTGCTCAAAACAAAAAACAGAGGAGACCAAAATCGAAGAGAGAAGGACAGAAAGCCAGCCGTTCCGAGAACGACCCTTATCTGTTTGGGATAAAGCGCACCTCGGGCGGGAATCGAACCCGCAATCTAGTTCTTACAAGGCAGACGCACTACCCTCCAAGCTAACTAGACTGGCAGTTTTCTTGTCAAAACCAGAACCCGTTTTGCTTGTTGGTTTAGTTTTGGTTTATTTTTGATCAGGCAATTTCTCTGTACATATTTAAATACTTTCCTCTTGTGTTACGCACTGAAGCAGTGATTTTTCCGTGTAATTTTTAATACCTAGTTATATTTTATTTGTCTGCTGTAAATTGATCGTATTCTTATTATCGGAGTCATGTTTTTTGAGAACGACGCGAATACCAAGTAAGTTTTGACGCGCTTATACGTACTGTTTCCACTTTCGGAGATTTTGTCCTTTCTCCGGGGACTTTCGATTTGTGTGAGGGATACAACAGGAATGAAGGAAGGATATTAAGATATTTACAACTAGGTGAGGGATTTTAAGCGAGTGGAAACTGGCCCAAATTTCAACTCATTGTCTGCTTGCAGGGGCACATTCCGGCTAAGTGACATCATGCAAGGTGCTGGGCCAGAGTACCATAGAAGACGAGAACAGATCTCCAAGTCCCTCAACTGTCGGGATGGCATTAACATTCAGTTCACCTCGGTAAGTACCTACTCCGACATTGTGGGTAAACATGATCGAGCTTGGCAGCCAGGGTGTTGAAGATGAAAAAGAGTCGGCCATTTTGTCGGCCATATTGATCCAGTTTTGTTTCGCATAATAACATACACTTACATAGGTCTGATAGAGCTAACTGTAACTGCTGAGGACGGGAATCGAACCCGCGATCTAGCGCTAACGAGGCTGACGCGCTACCCTCCAAGCTAATATTTTGTGAAGCAGCTCCTAAAAAATCCACACTTTTTTCGGAACGGCTGGCTTTCTCCTATCCTGTCTTTCTTCTCTCTTCGATTTCGGGACGATAAGACCATAGCAGTTACAGTTCCCCCTGCCAAACCTCTTTTTTAAAAAAAAAATTGCCTGAGAAGTATGCTGTGTCGTTTTCGCAACCCAAACTTTGGGCAATCCGTCAATAAATTTTATGGATTGCTTCTCTCTCCGACCCTTTTTAGTTGAGAACCAATCCACCTATGCCAAAAGGTCGGAACCAATTCGTAGTTGGCCCAAATTTCAACTCATTGTCTGCTTGCAGGGGCACATTCCGGCTAAGTGACATCATGCAAGGTGCTGGGCCAGAGTACCATAGACGACGAGAACAGATCTCCAAGTCTCTCAACTGTCGAGATGGCATTAACATTCAGTTCACTTCGGTAAGTACTCCCTGGTCCCGGGTTTGATTCCCGGGATATTTGAACCAGAACATCAATTTTATTGGTCACTGGTCTAAACTCAATCCGAAATAACTAATGGTTCACAAAGTTAGTTTGAATTCGGTTTAAGTTTAACGCTGGGATCACGCAATCTCATTGGTTATTTTTTTAAACCAAGTTTTAACCCACTTTGTGGCCCCGGCCATAAAAGTCTCATAGAATGTACGAGAGACGGAATGGCCGCTGTCTCCCTCACTCAAAGGATATCCCTCACTATTCAGCGGGGGAACTCGGTAGCGGCCATGGGAACTCTGCCAGGTTAAAAAAAAAAGATCGCGAAGTGCCAAAATGGTCAACCGTGCCAACACTAACCACGCGCGGCGTTGATTAACTTTGGAGATCCGCTAGAAACAGACATAATCAACGCCGTATGCCCGACGCAACGGCTAAAATCTTCGCGTTATAAAATTCAAAGCTGCTGTGAACATCACGCAACTTTTTATTCCCCTATTCAATTTGTTTCAGGGTACCACTGGTCACCCAAAGGCCGCGTTTCTCACTCACTACAATCTCATCAACAATTCCAACTTCATCGGAAAACGTTTGGAATTCGATAAGACGGTACGGTTTTTATTCAACGTCACGGCATACGCTCCCGTAGGCGATGACGTCATAATTCATGACTCCCGCTTCGTAGGAATTGACCTTTTATTAATAATATTTTCCCAATTGCAACTCCTCCGTTGGGGATAAGAGACAAGTAAGCCTCTGTTTTAAAATAACCTGATAACTTTAAACCTACTTCAGCTTAACCACATACACAAAAAGTAAAAAGCCCAATCTGAGGGTTAGGTGTAGGGACTGTACAGCCCTAAAGGATGGGTTAAGCTTCTACAAATCTACCTACTTCCCATTTCGCGAATATCGCAAATGTCTTTTATGACCGCGATCTGTCAGATGGTCTGAGCGTGACATGTCTGACAGACCGCAGTTTCTCAGACAGTCCAAAACCGAGCAGCGGAAAAAGCTTGAGACCTCTTTGTGAAGAGATTTTCCCGCCCACGGTCTGAGCTTGAGTGGCTGTCCTAACGAAATAGCTAAATCGGTATTCAGCTACAGAGAGCTTTTAACTTAGCTTCGTCGATAAACTGAACATGGATACCTTCAAATAACTGGAATTTGTATGAATGCCGTAACATTAACCAAGTATGCAATATGCAATGTACAAAGTATTAGTGGAGATGTCTGAATTACAACCAAGTTTAAACCCAGAAGTACCTAAATAAAAGTGTGAACAATTGAACATCACACGACTTTCCGTATCCAAGATTCCGTTGGGTCCTGTATTTAACCCATTGTGGCTCACCTGGGCGTTGTCCTCGGCTGCCAAGCTATGGAACTGGGGTTCGATTTTCCCAGCCGCATTATTTTCAAGATAAACAGGGGCTTGAACTCGGGATGAGGGGAGGAGGGATTTCTTCTGACGACAGGAACAAGATGAGGGACACGAACACTGAACTCCGCATTGGCATTCGTTCACCTCTGCTGTGAAATATCGGAGGGAATAAAGACTTTAGGAAAATAGGTGCAATAAATTCAGGTCCTCAGAATCAATACTAGAGAGACCACAACAGGTGTGTTTTCCTCTCGGGAAACCAACCTCTGGACCTCTGTTTTAATCCCGGTTTACTTGAATATAAAAGATGATAGATAGATAGATACCTAGAAGCAATTTGATTGGCCGAGAGTTAAATTTAACTCGAGT
>NW_007382091.1:0-9515 GCF_000475195.1 Diaphorina citri | reverse complement strand
GTTATGCAACGGTAGAAATTTAGTTCATTATGTTAGTTACGTATACCTAGGTATCTATAAGAATAGAATTTTGAATATTAAAGTTTGAAAATTTAAATAAAAGTTTAAACTCTTTTTGTAGAGTTAACAGGGCACCTTAATGATTCAAAATGTCGATGATTTATGATTCAAAATGGCAGCCGCATTTCCGCTTTTGCTATTCAAAAGTCAATTTAATCAAATGGTAAGTCTTAAACAGCGTTTACATTTACAGTATGGTCTATCTTTATTAGTAGAAGGGATATTATGAAGATAAAAGAAATTTCCTTTAATTTCATACCTATATATTTTAAACCTATATACACCTGATTATTTTTACTTTCTATAACTACAGTATAGCGAGCTATACTAGTAATGAAAGTTTTTTTTTATGTCTGTACTCTGTAGGACCTGTAGGTATTACAAGATAGTTACCCTTCTCAAAAAGATATTTAGAACATTTTGATTTTTATTTACAACCTCAGAGACAAGGAAGAAAAAAAAGAGGAGGTAGGTATCTATGAACCTAATAAAAATAAAACAAAGAAAGAGAGAAAAAGAAAGGGAGAAAGAGAGAGAGAGAGAGAAATATGGGAGACAAAGACAACACTTAAATATACATATATAAAAAAGAAGTGAAAGAAGAGAGATAAAAAAAGGAGAGGAAGAGAGAGAGTGAGAAAGAGAGAGAGAGAGCGAGGGAGAGACAGAGAGAAAGAAAGAGAGAGAAAAGGAATTAGGAGACACCACTTGGAATTTAAAAAAACCTTTTTGAACACCTGTGGATGCGGGGCCCACTCAGCCTCGTGAGGAAAATGAGTAGCTATGACATATAAATGCGCATAGCGACCGGTGCTAGCACGGTAGGTAAACATGGGATGTTAGGCTTATTGAGATATTGGAAAAAAACCTACAATGCTGCAGTGAGTACCAAAGTTGTGACATACATAATAACACAAAGAAACTGCATTTACATTTACATAAGTACACCAACTTAAAATGTCTACCTACCGTGAAAAGTCTGAATTCTTCGTGAAAACGGCCCTGTTGAAATATTCATATTTTGTTAAACATTAAATATTTTTTTAATTCCTCTATTTCAGCTATTTGAATTCGACTAAAAAATTTCGACAGAAAGGAACATGGTGAGCTGTAGTCACAAGCTGAGGGCTCCATCGCAGAGAATATTGTGGGCTCCGTCCCAGGGAGAGCTTTTTCCAAGTGTTCTGTATTATGTAATTGCAGGAATTAAAGGATTAGGGTTATAGAATCTGGTTTTTGACGTCTCCACTAGATGGGTCATAAGCCTTTTCCTAATCCCAGGATAAATCGAATTCAAAATTTTCTAGCCGTTTAAAAGATAAAATGGGTACCTACCACAAAGGAGTTTTCTGAGACATGTCCTAATAAAATCTTCTTCAATTTCCTTCTAAAATTCGAAAGAAAAAAAATCTCATGATTCTCATATGAAAATATCTCCGGCATAATCTTCCATACTTCGGTTATGATGAATTTTTCGGCAGCCCAAATAACCCAAAGATTCCCAAAAAAATATTCCCAACACCCTAATATAAAAAATGCCTGAAATCCATTTCGAAAATGCCTGAATATGTCTCAATATAGTCAAAGATAAAGGGAGACCCGACAGCCAAGAATTTCAATGTTCACGCCTTGTGGAATTTTTGGACTCCATTATTAAAAGTCGGAAATAGGTATTGAAAAAAAAATCCTCAAAGTTATTACTCCAAAGCTTTTGGCTTTGCGGAGAGGGGTTGAGATAAAATGGGTTGAGCTTAACTAAGGTCAAAGAAAAAGGTAGGTATCTACTGTCGAGGGTCTGTGGGAAAAAAAGATTGAGGTATGAAAAGCTTCTAGAATTTAACAGGGTTGCTATTTTTAACAGGAAGGGTGGAAGACGAAGGTGCTATTTCAATGAAATTGTGATGTTTTTGTATTCGTGCAAATGCAAAGTTGAAATTTTCATGACAGATTCCGAGAATTCCTATTTTGAAAAAGGAAAATTGTTCAGGATGTCTTTTGTTAATAAAATTGTTAAATTGGGTTTCGGGTGTAAAAAGTTTGAGATTCCTGCCATTTAAGTGTACAAAATCCCGTGAAAAAGTGGTCCAGTGTTGTAGAGTTGTAGATCTTACACAGACAAAAGAACTCCCTCGGGCATCATTTTTTCCCTTTTTTACTTTTACCACCCTGTAAATATGAAATAAAATTCTCAACGAGCACAAATAATTCAGGATAAAAATAAATGTTTTTATTTCTCAATTCTCTCTCTTGTTTTTTTTTTTTTTTTTTTTTTTTTTTTTTTTTTTTTTTTTCCACTCGTCCTGATGCCATACGTTTTCTATTTCTTTTTTTTTTTTTTTTTTTTTTTTTTTTTTTTTTCAACAATACATTTTTTAATGTTTTAAATAAGGCGAGCAGAAGTTTGTTTTCATCTGAATTTTATATTTCCTTAAATTAGTTGTGTAGGTTTACAAAAAATTATTTATTTCAAACAACAGACAATAGGGTTTTAATTAATTCATAACTCGATTTACCAACGAACGTGAAAAAAAAAGAACAAGTAAACTTTCAGATTAAATTTCATTTACACTATAAACTTTTATCTTGAACGACCAGGCATGGATGCATATTCTCATCATTGACGTCTTTCACTCAGAAGTCATGATTTGGCCCCTGTTTGAAGAAAAAAATGTTTTAACTTCACAAAAGTTTTGACTTTAAATCTGACTTTAATTTCTGACTGTCTGCTTCAAATCCAAAATAATTAAAATCAACCTATCAGATTACTTCATAACCACAACAACTACATAATCATAATAGTCGCTGTGGCGTTAAAAATATCAAAATATTTGCAAAAGTTGCTTTCAGGACCGCGCCGCAGGTAAAAAGATACCAACTCAACTCCGACACTCATACAGCACTGAAAAATCTAAAAATGTGGAGTCAAGTACATAATATATATCAAAACATTTGCTAAGTTGCTTTCAGGAGCGCACCGCAGGTAAAAAGATAATAACAAATCTAACATACGGCACTGAAAAATCTAAAATGTTCTCGAGTTCAAATATGTAATAGGTGTACCTATGTATAGAGCTGCATAACTACAATAATACATACTTACCTAGGTATCATCCTACTATACCCTGACTCAATATTATCTACCAACTTTAAACTAGTAAATATCTACTACTTATGATGGGGTACACGGAAGCAATATCCGGCGAAAATACCGTCTGTAAATAGGTACAAATGTAACCAATACCTATAAAAATAAATATAGGTACTCGTACTACAATAATACATACTTACCTAGGTATCATCCTACTATACCCTGACTCAATATTATCTACCAACTTTAAACTAGTAAATATCTACTTACTTATGATGGGGTACACGGAAGCAATATCCGGCGAAAATACCGTCTGTAAATAGGTACAAATGTAACCAATAGGTACCTATAATAATACATATAGGTACCTACTCGTACCCACATTTATAGCAATGCAAATATCAAAACGTCTAAGAATAGAGTCAGGTAGCGAGGTAACCTGTACACATAAATAAAAATAAAAAAAAGTCTGGAGTGAACATCACACGACTTTCCTTATCTTATTGGATTATACCGAAAGCCCTAAAAAGCAGTCAAAATGCCCTCAACCGTTGTACTGATCTTAACTTCTAATAAAACCAATCTTTCGTACATCCTTGGCACATATGAGGGTTTCATACAAAATTTCAAGTTTCTAGTTCTTACCGTTCTCGAGATATTGGTCTGTCTTCAGACATTGGTCTGTTTGAAACTTTGGATTTTGGATCTAGGAATAGGAACCTCAAAACGTGTTTTGGCACTAAAAACTGACCATCGAAAATTTTCGCAAATACATTACATACTTTGCTTATTACCTATAGGATAAGGAAAGTAAAAATCGTATAAACTGCAGGGGTACCTATTACAAGTATTAATAGAATCTCTGCTTGGCTTACAGAAAGCACGAGAAGTTGTGCAGAAAAGCTGTCGAAATATATTATGCAAATCTAATTTAAAATAACGTGCCACCACAACTACAACAGTGACTTGGGGAAAAGAATTTATGATCCAATCATTTTAGCTTTCAGCTCCCCCCAGTGGCGGAAAAACGAAACATAACAGCACAGAAATGCTGATTGTCACCCTCATTGTGACTGGGAAAAGATGCAGGGAAAAGAAGAAGAAAGGAAATGCTGATTTAGGGGAATTTTCAAAAATCCGAGGTATTTTTCGTGTTGGAGCTCTTCATTGGTATCTATAACTCAGCTGGTCCAATTTTGAAAAAAAGTTAGATTTTGCTGATTACTACCTACTTTTGAAGCGAATCGAGCATTCTTTCAATGCCCATAAGGGCCTTTTCCCGAGTGAACTCTACAGTTGATCGATAATCCCTACTACAGTTTTTTTGTAGTTTTACTCCCTATTTCTGGGCTTTCAACACAGGAACCACTGTCCATGATAAAGTAATGTAGCGATCGTTGCAATGAACTCTCGAGAATATGTAAGATCCCTGATACAGATTTTACTACACTCTGAGAGGGTACCATAAACATTATTCCAGATTTATCAACTCTGCTTTTCGCTATGATTGTGCTGAAGTTTATACTCGAAGAAAAAAAAATGGCAAGGCAAAAAAGCAATAGCCATAAATAAAAAAAAACTAGGATGTACACTTCCAAGCCCCTAACCCGTCCTCTAAAGCCCCTATAACACTAACTCCTCCTTTCAGGCCCGTATACAGGATTTTAGCGAGGGGAGGGGCCAAGAATTCAAGCGGTGTTGACTAGGTATTATTCACTTTAATGGGGTTGAAGGGCAAATGCTACAAATATCGGATTTTGCGATTATGTTCGCGGATTCGGCAATTATGTTCGCGGATTCGCGTCCCGAATCGACATTTTGGATATTTGGCAAGCCTACTGAAAGATAAGTCGCCATGGAGGAAAAGTAGAGGAGGAGGAGGAGGAGGAGGAGGAGGAGGAGGAGGAACGAGATAGAAAATAATGAAGAAAAAGAGATAATGCGAATTTCATTTCCCGTCTCCTTTCGTTATGAATTCTAATGAATAGCAGAAAATTAAAACAAAGAAGAAGAAATGAGGAGGAGAAGAAGAAGAAGACGAGGAGGAGGACGAGGAGGAGGAGTAGTAGTAGGAGGAGGAGGAGGAGGAGGAGTAATAGTAGTAGGAGGAGGAGAAGGAGTAGTAGGAGGAGGAGGAGTAGTAGGAGGAGGAGAAATCATTGAAAACAGAATTAGACGATGTAAAAGTAAGAGGAAGGGAGAGAGGAAGGAATTTTAAAACAAAAGATAAAGGAGACCAAGTGAGGAAGAGAAGAAAGAAGAAGGAAGAGGGGGAGAGAGAAAGAGAGAGGAAGGAAGATGGGAGAGAAGAAGAGAAAGGGAGAAAAAGGAAAGAGGTGCATGTTGATAAGAAGCGAAAAAGAAGAGATAAAAAGAGAATGAAAGGGAGAAGGGGTTTGTAATAAGAGGGTGAGGAGGAGAAAGGAGAAAGAGGAAGAGGAGGAGAAGGAAGAACGAAAATCCGTACTAATTAAATATTCATCAAATCTATTGTTTTAGTTTAGAGGGAGGAATAAAATGTCCAGGGCCGCATTCCAGGCTTGAAAAGGGTACAGACCTTCAGAAAGTTAATGCCTACTACCAAACCTATAAAATTAGAAATTCCAAAGAAAAGAATCCTTTGACAAGTAAGTATCTTAGTAACTAGGTAGGGGGTAGGTACCTAAGTGAGTACTATTTTACCTATAATAGAGAGAATAGCTTTATTTTTACCTTGAAATTAAAATAAAAATAGCATAGAGAAGTTTTCTGGCAGATTACTATATACATTTAGGGGTCCCCTAAATGTCCAGGGGGGGGAACCCCATCAGCCCCCTGAATGCGGCCCTGCCACCTCTAGAACTTTAGGAATATCCCTTGTCATCTTGTGCCATGTCCACCCCCTTTGGTCCGAAGTCTTCAATTAGGATTTATGGAGGGTTCTTGCTTGTATGTAATGCGGTTTTTCATGAAAAAGTCCGAAGTCCGAGAGAAAAACATTTTTTTTTTCTTCTATGTTAAGCTAGTTTTTTTTTTTTTTTACTATTGTAACACATTTTTTCAGCCAAGTTATTGTATTATTGATTTTAACTACTTACCAACCAAGTGTATGGGACTATGGGTATGGGCACTATTTCTTCTCCTTCCTCTTCTTCTTCTTTTTTCTAAGTGTCAGCTTGGAGGAATATTAAAATGAAAATCCATATTGTATAGAAATAAGTTGATTAGGTAGTTTGTTCTAAAATAAGCCACCCAACGTCCCACAGTTCTTACTCCTCCATTTCTTCTTCTTCCTCTTCTTACTCTTCTCCTTCTCATTCTTCTTCTTACTCTTCTCCTTCTCCTTCTTCTTCTTCTTCCCCTTTTTTACTATTGTAACACATTTTTTCAGCCAAGTTATTGTATTATTGATTTTAACTACTTACCAACCAAGTGTATGGGACTATGGGTATTTGGGTATGGGCATTATTTCTTCACCTCCTCCTTCTTCTTCTTCTTTCTAAGTGTCAGCTTGGAGGAATATTAAAATGAAAATCCATATTGTATAGAAATAAGTTGATTATTTTGTTCTAAAATAAGCCACCCAACGTCCCACAGTTCTTACTCCTCCATTTCTTCTTCTTCTTCCTCTTCTTATTCTTCCTCTCCTTCTTCGTCTTCTTCTTCTTATTCTTCCTCTCCTTCTTCGTCTTCTTCTTCTTCCTCTTCTTCTTCTTCTTCTTCTTCTTACTCTTCTCCTTCTTCTTCTGCCTATAATTTGACATGGTTCAAAAATAACATTTTACTTCTACCCGTCTTTAGAAATTTAGGTAGGTAGCATATTATTATGTGATGTGTCTATATTAATATGTACAGAGGCTATGTATACAAGTACCTAATACATATATGTACATAGTTACATACAAAATTTCATATCCTAAGTACATAGGTTCCCCGAATATTATGATGATAAATTAGCCCGACGAGACATACATGATAATGAGAGAGAGAGAGAGAGAGAGAGAGAGAGAGAGAGAGAGAGAGAGAGAGAGAGAGAGAGAGAGAAGAGAGGAGAGGGAGAGAGAGAGAGAGAGAGAGAGAGAGAGAGAGAGAGAGAGAGAGAACATGTCAGAAGTGGAAGTGAGAGAGAGAACAAGAGGGAGAGGGTGTGTGATAAGTGGGAGTGAGAGAGAGATGGGTAGAAGAGTAGAAAATGAAAGTCGAAGGAAAAGACTCCAAGGTCAAACATAGAAGTAAAAAAAGAAAGAGCAAGGGGATGAGTGAGGGAAAGTGAAGGTGAGAGAGAAAGTGGAAGAAAGATAGAGAGAGAAAGGGAAAGAGGGAGAGAGAGAAAGAAAGGGAAAGAGGGAGAGAGAGAGAAAGAAAGGGAAAGAGGGGAAAAGTGAAGAAATTTCGGTATCTTATAAACTCACAGCAAAGTAGGTATATTCCATGTATATTGTATACCTATAGGAGTACCTAATATTATATGTATACTTAAATTATTATCTCTCTCCCTCTCTCTCTCTCTCTCTCTCTCTCTCTCTCTCCATGTCTAGTTCTAATCAACCTAATGCAGGTAATGTACTGTGGCATTCATTCCCACAGGATTTGCTATGTCTTTGTCATAATGGGTTGAGTTGTTCTTAATGACGACAGATGGTCGAAAACAGTAAACGAACGGGGTCCTAGAGAATTAGTTAGACCCAGAGGCAGACCACCCAACCGATGCGATGGGACAAACATTTGAAAGGAGTAGTTGGCAAGAACTGGCAAAAATCCGCTCAAGACCGCGAATTCGGGAAGCATAATCTACATAATTACTTGACATCACGGGGCCTGCTTGTTCCGACGGAGCCTGCTTGTTCCGTCAGAATAGCCTGTGTCCAGATGGTCTCCCAAGGTACTTAACCAGTTTAGACATTATTTAACTTCAGTGATTCAAAAGTGTAAGGTTAGTTCTGGGGGATAAAAGCTAAGCCAGTTAGACGGAGCCTGCTTGTTCCGTCAGAATAGCCTGTGTCCAGATGGTCTCCCAAGGTACTTAACCAGCTTAGACGTTATTTAACTTCAGTGATTCAAAAGTGTAAGGTTAGTTCTGGGGGATAAAAGCTAAGCCAGTAGGCAGTCCAGCTATTGACCTCCTGTGCCAGTATTTCCTATGAACGCCTGGTATTGATTTTGTATCTGCAATGTGCAAAGCACCAAGGATAACTGACTTTAAAGCATGACTTGGTGATGTAGATTGTAGGTGTAGGTACTCAAAGATAGGCTTGCCAAACGTCCCGAATTGCCCGGGACAGTCCCGGTGTCCCGTTCAGTTTTTCATTTTGGGGCGTTTTGTCCCGATGACAAGCCTGGCCTAGAAACTAGAATTGCCCAATGGAAATATGAATTGCCCATAACTATGTCTATTTGTCCAATGAAAATGAATTTAATGATAAAAAGTCATAAATTGATTAAATTTTGTTT
This sequence comes from Diaphorina citri, assembly GCF_000475195.1. Classification (NCBI taxonomy): domain Eukaryota; kingdom Metazoa; phylum Arthropoda; class Insecta; order Hemiptera; family Psyllidae; genus Diaphorina; species Diaphorina citri. Next base: position 937 of record NW_007382091.1, on the reverse strand, counting down.
CTTAAATTTTACTTCAGAATAATTCTTCTGAGATTTCACACATTCAAGAGAGAGAGAGAGAGAGAGAGAGAGAAAGCGTAGGTACATAGATAAGGAATGTACCTAAAAATGTCAGCTTCCCCCTATCAAACCTCTTGAAATAAAAAATGTCACATACCTACTAGGTAGAAAGAGTGACACATTATATATACGTTATATGCACAACACGTTAAATATATATAATATACGTATCGAATTTGTCCATCGAATTCACCACTTCACCCATGAATATCCAAGCAAAAAGGCGAAATGAGATTTGGAAAACAACAGATGGTAAAAATGAAGAGCAAGAGGAATGAAGAAAGAGGGAGATAATGATTATGTAGATCGTAGACAGACAGATAGAGAGAGAGAGAGACTAGGTAGAAAGAAGGTACATCAGATGAAGAAGGAGAGGGGAAAGAGATAGCTAGACAGACAAATATTGGTGAGAGGGAGAGATAGAAAGTAGGAAGGGAAAGAAAGACGAGAAAGAAAGAGATAAAACAGGAGAAAGGGTTTGACAAGGGAAAAGAGAGATAGAGAGAAAAATGTTTCCAAAGGAATATGTATTGGTAAGAGAAAGAGCGAGAGAGGAAGAGAAAGAATGAGTGTGATGGAGAAAGAGAGAGAGAGAGAGAGAGTGAGCAAGAGAAAGAAAACTACTATTAGTTAGAGAAGTATAGAGAGGTTTAAAAAAGGAAAAGAGAAAGATAGAGATATTTGGTGAAAGGGAAAGTGAGAAAGGGGGAGGAGAAAGAGAAAAACAGTAAACGAACGGAGTCCTAGAGAATTAGTTAGACCCAGAGGCAGACCACCCAACCGATGCGATGGGACAAAATTTTTTTTTTTGTAGTTGGCAAGAACTGGCAAAAATCCGCTCAAGACCGCGAATTCGGGAAGCATAATCTACATAATT
>NW_007382090.1:9085-9522 GCF_000475195.1 Diaphorina citri | reverse complement strand
GGTTTTTTGAAAAGTTCAAGTAATCAGATTGAAATTTGAAGATATCAACTCAAGAGGTAAGATAGAGTTCACTGAGGTAAGATACGCGACAATTAACAAACTACATTTTATAAATACCTGTTCCCTGTTCATAAAATGGTTTAGAAAGCCGTTTAGCCGTCTAATCTGTCCATTAGTCCAGTTTAGGTAAGTAAACTGCCTGACTCAAATCTCTTTATCTATTGGTTTTTTGAAAAGTTCAAGTAATCAGATTGAAATTTGAAGATATCAACTCAAGAGGTAAGATAGAGTTCACTGAGGTGAGATAAGCCACAATTAACAAACTAGGGGTACATATTATAAATATCTGTTCATAAAATGGTTTAGAAAGCCGTTTAGCCGTCTAATCTGTCCATTAGTCCAGTTTAGGTAAGTAAACTGTCTGACTCAAATCTTCT
>NW_007382090.1:0-9077 GCF_000475195.1 Diaphorina citri | reverse complement strand
GTCCATTAGTCCAGTTTAGTTATTGAAAACAATTTGAATTGTTTCACTTTCAAATTCAAAAGTAAACTTAATGACGCTAAGTTAGATACAAGGGAAAAACTAATCCTTTCTCTAATATCAAAAAACCACTCACCCATAACCTGGTTGATCTTCCTCATGGCACGACAGTTCGGGGTTCGAATCCTTCTCAAATCTCCTTCACAGATGAACTAGGTTTAGGTTCCCAAGGCCTCAACCTGTTGCACCAAACTTAGGTACCTTTTGCTAAAAGTTCAGAGGAAATATAAACCTACTATCTAGACAGCTTACTATTAAGAGCATCCTCCCCAGAACAATAGGAAATATTTGCTCACCTGTGTTGAGTGGAAAGCCAGACCGGTTATTCAGAAAGAATCCCTCTTTCTCTAGATGTTTTCTCCCTCTCCCTACTTTCCCTACCTACCTTTTTCTTTTATTCTGTCTCTCTGTAACCCTCCTTTCCTACCTATTTTTCTTTCTTCCTCTTCCTCCTCTTTCTCTCTCTCCCTTTCTTCCTCCTCTTTCTCTCTCTCTCTCTCTCTACCTCTCCCTTGCTTCCTCCTCTTTCTCTCTCTCTCCCTCTTCCTTTTCTCTCTCTCCCTCTTCCTTTTCTCTCTCTCCCTCCCTCTTATTTCTCTCTTCTTCCTTCACTCCCTTTCATCCACTCCCTCTCTCCCTTCTATACCTCTTGTCCCATCCTCCATGTCTTAGGGTCATTCCCTCCCTCTTTCTGTTGCTCTTTCTCTCCTCTCCACCTCTTCTTTCCTGTGGATTTATCTTCCTTCCTATCTTCTCCCTTCTTTACCTCCCTCTTTCTCTTACTGACCATCCCTACCTCTCACCTTCTTCCTTCCTTATTTCTGTTCCTGTCCTCTCCCTCTACTGTTCCCTGTCCTGTCTCTTTACCTTCCTTTTGTCTTCTCCTCTCTCTCCTTCATTCCTCAAATCCCCCTCTATGTCTCTGTCTCTTCTACATCTACCTTGACTTTTTATCTTCCTTTCCCTCCCTATCTATTTATTCTTTCCTCCCTTTCCAATGATGTCTTCCCTCTATCTTTTTCTCCATTCCCGTTTCCTCTCTCTTCTACCTCCTTGCCCTTTCTCCATCTCTCTCTTCTATAGCTACTGTCCCCTGTCCTGTCTCTTTATCTTCCTTTTGTCTTCTCCCATCTCTCCTTCATTCCTCAAATCCCCCTCTATTTCTCTGTCTCTTCTACAACTGCCTTGACTTTTTATCTTCCTTTCCCTCCCTATCAATCTATTCTCTCCTCCCTTTCCAATGATGTCTTCCCTCTTTCTTTCTCTCAATTCCCCCTTCCTCTCTCTTCTACCTCCTTGCCCTTTCTCCATTTCTCTCTCTCTCTCTCTCTCTCTCTCTCTCTTCTATTGCTAATTCTCTTTCTCCCCCAATATAAATGTATTTAACATCCCCTTACTTGTCTCTCTCCTTTCCTTCTTCTTCGTCCCTCCCTTTCTCTCCATAGTTTCTCATTTCCAGTCTTTCTTCCCTTCTCTCTTTTTCTCTCCCCCCCCCCGCTTCTGACATTCTTCTTCTTCCTAGCCTTTTCCCATTTAAATAGGGTCGGCGTTTCTTGTCGGTCTCTTCCAGGCAGCGACATTAAACAGTCATTTATTTTCGTATGTTTCCAGATTCACAATGGTTCCTCCTCCAAGTCATCGCAGAAATTCCGACAGTTCCGAATCCTCTACCTCTTCATTTACGTACAGAAACAAAACCAAAACCTATTCTGAAGAGTTAGAAGGCTGGTTCTCATCCCTAGGTCTCTATCGCAAGTTTATCAGGATAAAATCCGCCCCGGGCGGGAATCGAACCCGCGGCCTAGCGCTTACAAGGCAGACGCACTACCAACTAAGCTAACTAGCCTGGCGCAGCGACATTAAACAGTTATTTATTTTCGTATGTTTCCAGATTCACAATGGTTCCTCCACGCTTCTGACATTCTTCTTCTTCCTAGCCTTTTCCCATTTAAATAGGGTCGGCGTTTCTTGTCGGTCTCTTCCAGGCAGCGACATTAAGTCATTTATTTTCGTATGTTTCCAGATTCACAATGGTTCTTCCACCAAGTCATCGCAGAAATTCCGACAGTTCCGAATCCTCTACATCTTCATTTACGTACAGAAACAAAACCAAAACCTATTCTGAAGAGCTAGAAGGCTGGTTCTCATCCCTAGGTCTCTATCGCAAGTTTATTGCTCGTAATGAAAGCTGTATATTTCGTGCCGTGTCTGATTCTCGTTTCCTCACTCAGAGCTACTATCATTTCGTCCACAGAGATTTGGTCGGGTACACAGAGAAGTTGTGTCCGAACCAGTTCCTGCTTTTCTCAAAACAGAGTGAAATAACCAAGGACACCTATCTGGAGATGTTGAAGAATCCTCTGTATTATAAACCGAGCCCGATTGATCTCTGTATTATCTCCAAGATGTATGGCTACAACTTCCAGCTGTATAGTAAACCGTATGAGCCCCCACTGGAAATCATATCCTGTGTACGCAACGAGACCATCATGCTGTACACGGACTTTGAGTGTACTTATGATTTGATCTACACGCAGGAGCGTTATCGTCGCCTCGCGTTCTGTCAGCATATTGTCTATGAGATCTACTACAAGATGGTATTCAAGCTGGAAGATATCGACTATGCCGTGAAGAAGATGTTATGTCAAGACTCTAGCCCGACACGTCTTGTACCAGGCTACTCAGGGGTGGATACAGACGGCTTCTGTCCCAATCTGAACATAGAGAAGCAAGTAATGCCCCTGAACGCAGTGTATGCAAAGAGGTTTGAAATGAGAGCCAAGTGTTCCAACATGAGACGTCTGCTAGAAGTCGGTATTACGCCATTCCCGTACAAAGTAGCCAAGGCCCTGGATCCGTTCATCTATAGGAACATCGAGTTTGATGTATGGGTAGAACAGAAGCGAGGCTCGCGGTGTGGTTTGGAGATCTGGTCCAACTCTAGACTAGTCCGTGGTGTCAGCTGTATTGTCAGGTTCCCTAATGGGGAAGGCGCGACCTGTCATATCCAGGACGTAGATCCTGTGAGTAAGGAATACAAGGTGTATGTTGTGAAGGAGAAGCAAGGACGTATGATAACAGTACCTATGGAGTGGCTAGAACCCTTGGGACAGAACCAGGTGCTTGTATCGTACAGGAGATACCTGAGAGATTCCTGGGCAGAAGCTACAGAGCAAGTGTTGGCACGGAAGAAGTCAGTGAGTTCTGAACCTGAGATCCAGGTACAAACGGAGGTACTCCAGTGTGGTGATGTGTCTTCTAGTGCAGATATAACATCAGGTACTGGAGGTAGAACAGATGAGGAGGGTAAGGAGAGTGGAGGTCAGAGTGAACAATACATCACGCCAGTTATTACACCACGCAGACCTAGGAGTTCAAACAGAGGCAAAACAAGTCGCAAGTTACAACCAGATGTTCTACCTGTAACACCAAGACCAATAGAACATACAGGAGATACCTGGCCTGAACAGTGTGAGGATACCCCTCATGATCAATTGACAACACTGGACACCCCTCCCCCTCTCATGATGATACCTGGTCCGCCCCTGTGTTATGAACCTTACTATCCAGGACATATGATCGAATGGCAACCCTGCTATCCAGACCTGGTCCCAAGTCCTTACAATGTCCTGCTGGATCCGGCCCAGTTGGAATATCAGGGCCATGTCGACTACAACTACAATGTGTACAACCAGGAGGCCCCGGGGTATATGATGGCCTGCTGGATCCGGCCCAGTTGGAATATCAGGGCCATGTTGACTACAACTACAATGTGTACAACCAGGAGGCCCCGGGGTATATGATGGCCTCTGAGTCACACAATACCGCCCCTGTGTACAATACTCCCCCCTATGTCCCCACCGATATGTACGCGCCTGTCTATGCTTCCGAGCTACAGTACCCCCATGAGTTACACAATGCTGCCGCTGTGTTCTCTCCCGACTTGCACACGGCTTCCCCTGTTTTCTTCACCGAGGTGCAAGGGGGCATGTACCCTCCTGGTCCTGTGTTCTGTGACCCTCTCCTGGGGGAGGTTGACCCCTATTTGGTACCACCTCCTAGTTATGCTTTCTGTCATGGACCTGAGATGTACCAGACTTATTCACCACCCCCAGCTGTCCCTGAGTTCCCCTATTATGCGACTGTCAATCAGTATGCTTGAGTACAACCAGTAACTTCCCCGATAGCGGGGACTGAGCTTGTTTGCACCGAGCTTTATTCATTATTATGTTAAGGCGGTATCTTCTTGTGTGTCGCGTCCATTTTTAGGACTGGTGCACTGTTTCACCGAGCTTTGTGTATAAACAGATTGAACGGGCTTCAAATTCAACACTTGCCTAACGAGAAAAACTCGCGTTGTCTAAAGCCAGCTTTAGAAAGCTGATGAGAATGTAAAATATGTTTTGTAAATAATTTGTTTGTTTGGAGTTTATCGTCACTGAATCTGTAATGTGCCAGCCACGTCAGACCATTTGAACGTGTGTGGCGGAACAGTCTTCAGAATATTATGCGACTGTCAATCAGTATGCTTGAGTACAACCAGTAACTTCCCCGATAGCGGGGACTGAGCTTGTTTGCACCGAGCTTTATTAATTATTATGTTAAGGCGGTATCTTCTTGTGTGCCGCGTCCATTTTTAGGACTATTGCACTGTTTCACTGAGCTTTGTGGATAAACAGATTGAACGGGCTTGAAATTCAACACTTGCCTAACGAGAAAAACTCGCGTTGTCTAAAGCCAGCTTTAGAAAGCTGATGAGAATGTAAAAGATGTTTTGTAAATAATTTGTTTGTTTGGAGTTTATCGTCACTGAATCTGTAATGTGCCAGCCACGTCAGACCATTGGAACGTGTGTGGCGGAAAAGTCTTCAGACCTAGATGTCTCAGATGGTCTGATAGACCTAGATGTCTCAGATGGTCTGATAGACCTAGATGTCTCAGATGGTCTGATAGACCTAAGTCGCGAGCTTTTTTCGCCACACACGTTCAGACTGTCTGACAGACAGACGAAACGGTCTGAGCGTGAGTGGTGGTCATATGGTTTTGAGTGACGAGGGGTTTCCCTTCCATACGGCTACAAGCTACCCGCCTACTTACATTAGCCTCATACTGAGTGCGGCTGGGAAAAGATAGCACACGATTACCCAGATGGTCACCCATCCAGATACCAAACACGCGCAACGTTGCTTAACTTCAGTGATCTTTCCTAAGAATAAAGATTGATTGAAGTTAGGAATAGTTTTACAAACATGAAAGCCATTATCTAGGTTTAGAGTAGCAATACCTTTGGGTAATGTGTATTTCTGTGTTTAGACCTAAGGTGATTTACAGAATATACTTACATATCTACAGTGTATGTATCGCTCTTAGAATAGAAAAAGCTAGATTCATCCTACAACCAGTAGACTATGTAGGAAAGTTGGCAATTCTAGTAAGAAATCATCTTTTCGTTACTTTTTTTAGGAATACATAAATCATTACGAATACTGAATACCATCGGCATAAAAAAAAAGTATCATTGTGGGAGGAAGCACTGTGCAATGTACCTTCCTCCTTTAAAGATATTCTACCGTTGAACCTTTGACACGTTTGGCAACGTAGCCTACTTTTTAGATGAATCCTTGCTGCCATATTCAAATGGATGAACCATAATTTAACAGTCACGGTATATTAGGTATCATGTAAATCTGTGAATGCATCAAATCAAAATTGACCATCTTTGAACAAATAGAACAAACTCCATGTTCAAAGTAATCATGTAAATGTAAATCTGTGAATGCATCAAATCAAAATTGACCATCTTTGAACAAATAGAACAAACTCCATGTTCAAAGTAAAAAATCATCAAAATAACAGGAATGAAGATTAAATAATAAACCTAGGTAGAACAGAACTAAGAACGAAAAGCGCATACCTACTTTATTGATTCATTTGTTTTGACAAAAATTAAACGTCCAAGGTTTTTTTTAGTTGAAGTTTTATGAAACTAAACTACATATTTTTCTTACGAGGGAAAATCGTGGATAACGCAGGAAAAATTCCAGAAGAAGAATCCAAGCGTTCCAAAGAAGTAAACTACATATTTTTCTTACGAGGGAAAATCGTGGATAACGCAGGAAAAATTCCAGAAGAAGAATCCAAGCGTTCCAAAGAAGTCTTCTTGCAAAGTGCTAAAGTAAAAAGTTGCAACTTCTCTCACGGACATACAGGGAAAACAAGGTTACAAATATTTTGTACTACAACAAATCGAAGAAAAAAGAAGGAAAAAAAAAAAATAGAAATCTCTGGACTATCTGACTTGGGGCAAGGGAACAAAGTTGCAATATTATTTACAAAGAGTTACAGACAATTTTGTAGGTAGCCGGTAAAAATTCGCTGTACATTTGACTATGTTGGACCTCCCAGCCAGGGAAAATATTACTTCAAGGCATTTGATTGACATTACATTCAACAAAACAAGTTATACAAAACTCGTCACTTCAAAAAGATAGATGACAATTGGGGAGAAAAAACTTTTTGGCAATATTAAGAGCTGATGCATTTAACCATATAATTATGATGTAAATAAATAAATTATAGGTTTTTGGTTCTCTATTCGCAAATAACGTTAAGCATAAAATTTCATACTTCGACCGGGATTTAAACCCACGCCTTCCTGATTAACAGGCGAGCGTAACCGACGCGACGTACAGTTACAATAATGTAATTGTTCTGCTGAATTACAAAGATGTAATTGGATATTTTGCTGAATAACAAACTTGTAGGTAGTTGTTTTACATTATGATGTAAATAAATAAATTATAGGTTTTTGGTTCTCTATTCGCAAATAACGTTAAGCATAAAATTTCATACTTCGACCGGGATTGAACCCACGCCTTCCTGATTAACAGGCGAGCGTAACCGACGCGACGTACAGTTACAAAGATGTAATTGTTCTGCTGAATTACAAAGATGTAATTGGATATTTTGCTGAATAACAAACTTGTAGGTAGTTGTTTTAGAAAGTTGTAATATTATCCTCCTCCTGAATTACAAAGATATGTAATTGCTGAGTTACAAAGAAGTACCCCCTGTTTTAGACAAGGTCAAGGCAGGACGAGAACATCAGGGCAGTAGTTCCACATAGTTCTCAGGTACGAGACCAGTCTTACCGTTCAGAGTGCCTTCTAGCCAGCCAGGTTCCAATGAAGTGCGCACTGAAACAAGCAGGGACAAAATGGGTTAAATTAATGGAGAACATAAAAGGTACTATTGTCTTATTATTATCTTGGTAAGGAGAGTGGAGGTCAGAGTGAACAATACATCACGCCAGTTATTACACCACGCAGACCTAGGAGTTCAAACAGAGGCAAAACAATTCGCAAGTTACAACCAGATGTTCTACCTGTAACACCGAGACCAATAGAACATACAGGAGATACCTGGCCTGAACAGTGTGAGGATACCCCTCATGATCAATTGACAACACTAGACACCCCTCCCCCTTTCATGATGATACCTGGTCCGCCCCTGTGTTATGAACCTTACTATCCAGGACATATGGGAGACCTTGGTTAGACTGCGGGGGAAAAGGGACTTTTCAGTCCTATCCCAGCAGGATAAACAAGGTATATTCTATTCTATTCTATAAAAAAAGAAAGTAAAAAGGAGTGGAACAAAATAAATTTTTTGCTACTTCTTCTTCCTCGCCTTTTCCCGTGTTCAGACGGGGTCGGCGTTTTTCGTCAGCCTCTCGATCAGCCGTAGCTAGGGTGATTGCTTTGGGCTGACGGTTTTGGCTACAAAAAATTTACGAGTGAGTATCGCACTCAACCTTTGCTATTTCTTTAGCAAGGGAAATTTCAGGCTGGTAGCCTCCCTGTTCAAAGTCCCCCAGCCAGACCATTTGTCACTTTTTTTTGTACATTTTTTCCCCTGAGGAGCACACTCCAAAAATAAACAGCAAAATCAACCTTTGCTATTTCTTTAGCAAGGGAAATTTCAGGCTGGTAGCCTCCCTGTTCAAAGTCCCCCAGCCAGACCATTTGTCACTTTTTACTTTCCTTATCCTATAGGAAGGAAAGTAATGTAATTTTTGTACATTTTTCCCCTGAGGAGCAAACTCCAAAAATAAACAGCAAAACATTTTGTTTCTATCTAAACTTAATATCTGGAAGCTAATATGTCCAAACTTACCATTTGTGATAATTTGGTTTGGTTCAAAAGATAATTCGCCATCGTTTTCTCCCAAACAGGCGAATAATGTCCGGACACGTCTGTAGAAATGAAATGGATAAAACTGAGTTAGGTAAATGTTCGTCAGATCTTCTTCTTCATTACCATTACACAATACTTTAGGTACTTAAAATTTCTGTGATTTGGAGCATTTGCATAGAAAACTAACAGACTGTTAATTTATTACAAATTGTCAGCAATTTGGTTGGAGCATTTGCATACAAAACATCAACAATCTAGTGCATTTTTTTCCTTCACTTGATGTGCTTTGTAATTGTAATCTCGTATCTCCTCTTGTCTTCCCTTTCTTTATCCATTTCTCCTCTTTCTGTCCCTCTTCCTCTTCTCCTCTCTCTCTCCGTTTCTTTCTTTCTTTCTCATACAAAACTGCACTAGCCTTTAAGCCCTTATTTCGCCTTACCAAACTTAACAATGGCCAAAAACTTATGACCATAGTTATGCTATATTTATGAATATATGACTTTAGATAGTTATGATAATGGGTCTAATGTAGCAGTTGTTTAATTGCTATGAAATACTTACGGGCTATCAAAATTGTTCAATCCCATGGGCAGGGTAGCGTTATCCATAGCCTTACACTCTCCCTTCTCGAAATATTCATAAGAGGGACAACTGACGGCAGTGAAGCCTTTGCCATGGTTTCTGATGGCTTCAGCATAGTAGTAGTAAGCACGCCGATGACTGCAGACAGCTGAAAAGTTGATAATATAATATCAATATTATGATGTGTATTAGGAGAGACATAATCGATTTAAAGCTCGGTCTGCAATTTTCCTTCGATAATT
>NW_007382089.1:0-9497 GCF_000475195.1 Diaphorina citri | reverse complement strand
TTAATACAATTTATTATAATAAGAACAACCTAACGCGTACATATTAACGGATTATTATGTATGCAGCAATAATAATCAACATATGACGAGACGTCCGTACATATAAACGTAAATCCATTCGACATTAGGTGAAAACTCTCAATAGATACAACACAACACTGTAACCCTTTGATTTACTTGTATAGAGCCCTAGATAGGATTAGGTGAAAACTCTCAATAGATACAACACAACACTGTAACCCTTTGATTTACTTGTATAGAGCCCTAGAATTAGGTGAAAACTCTCAATAGATACAACACAACACTGTAACCCTTTGATTTACTTGTATAGAGCCCTAGATACTTAAATAGAGTAAATCTCAACAGTAACAACAACTTGCAAGTTACTACTATTTCTCGCCGATACCATGACTCGAACCCAAGACCTCACCATGCTTAGATAACTACTCGACCATAGAGATTACGGACGCCTAGTCCATACGCACCGCAATCCATTAACTTCGGTTACATTCTAATTCACTTTATTATCAATTCATTGAGAATTAAGTTCAATTTCCTCGCGTAATAACTTTGCATAAATGAAATTAATTAAATAGTTAATAGCCGGCACCCGCAATCATTGATGCATCCCATAACACATTCTTTTTACTTTCTATCTTTTGTAGGAAGGCCTAGGTAGGTATTATAGAGCGGTTCAGCCGCTCAGTGGTTCAGTCTAGTAACCAGAAGGACGAGGGTTTGGATCCCTATCAAGTTGTGGAAAAACGAAAGACCGGACTCATTTGTTCCTTTCTTCGAATTCATTGAAAGAACTTCGTATTTTGCAAAAGTATAATACCTAATACCAGACCCTACGAGAACATTTCGTAAACATTTTTTTTTTTTTACATGTGATAGGTAGCTAATGACATATTTTTATTAGGTATATATTTTTACATAATTATTATCTAGGTTTCACATCAATTTTGCATCTAATAGCTCATCTATTGAGGGTGTCACAAATGTCATGAGAGTGCTGACTGGCGGGTTGGATTCCCATTCAGGCCTCAGGGTGAATTTCATCATTATCAGAAATCAGATAAAGTTTGTGGTCGGCTGACTTTCTTCTATAGGTACTATCATTCTCTCTTCTGCTTTGGGGCGATAACTACGATAAGACCTTAGCCTTAGAGCCGTAGACTGATGGTCCAGTTCCTTCTATTTAACCTCATATAAGATATAAGTAATACACATAAATTACATAATGACATACATGTTAAATATTTTTCATGCAACAAGGAAAAAAAAGTTCAAGAGGAAATGGCGAAATGTGATTTTCCGATTATTTTTCATAATCGATTATACTTTCGATTATTTTTTATAATCGATTACGATTACGATTATCAATAATAATCGATTAATCGATTATCATAATCGATTATTCCCAACACTACCTTACGTGTTGCCTCATTGGGTCACTTGTCCAGAGGGCAACCAGGCACAACGTTGCTTAACTTCAGTGATCTGTCAGAATCTGACATACTCCTGATAGTCTAGTGACTCTAGTGAGTAGCTTATTAGGCTACTCATTGGTCATGAGATGTAAGCAAAGCACAGGGTAAGCTTCACTGAGCATGACCGAAATCAGAAGCAGTCATACCTACCATCACAAGGTTTGTGCTTTCTAATTGAGAGAACGCGGGTTTGGCGTGATACGAAAGTGAAACTCAAAGTTGATTTCAACTTCTTATGTAGAATTTTTAAATTTATTATTATAAAAATTTTCATTATTCATTTTTTAATTAGTATCTACGTACATTTTCTCTGAGAAAAATTCAACTCGTTTTTACCCCATTGCTTCCATAGAATGTTTAGAATTTTAGAAGAACGTTCTTAATGATGATTGGTGATGGTGATATTATACAAGGGGTTAATAAATCAGACCATTAACACGAATTTCTATATTGCAAAGGTCGAGGGCGATCCAAATGTCAATCCAAAACCAATCACCCTAGGGCTGATTAAGAGGCTGGCAACGAATTTCTATATTGCAAAGGTCGAGGGCGATCCAAATGTCAATCCAAAACCAATCACCCTAGGGCTGATTAAGAGGCTGGCAAAAAAACCCGGCCCCGTCTGAACAGGGGAAAAGGCGAAAAAGAAGAAGAAGAAGAAGAAGAAGAAGAAGAAGAAGAAAATTATGGGCATGGCAATCAGTTCAGTCATACCAGAGTATTCATGACATCTGAACCTACGCTACATACCTACATACATTAATATTCATTTTACGATGAGATCTTGGGGTGAGGAATTTTTCATAACACTTTAGGTTATGAAAAAAAAAAAGAAGAACAAGAAGTGAAGATGAGAGGTTTTGTATATTATGTATTCTGCTCTTATGGAAAAGTGAAAATGGAATTCTGCAAAATATACATAAATATATAGGTATATCATTTATATCAATAATAATAAATTATTCTGACTGTAACACTCACGAGACTTGGGTATAGTCAGGGGAGTAGCTATATTCTGTTTATTCCTAATGCAGAGTATTTTATTAGTGGATGTGTGGAAATTACTAAGTCTTCTATGTAGGTACCTACTTAGTAACAACATAGTTATTAGTGGATGTGACAATATTAACATCTAGTTTTCTTTGTACTCGTAAGTAAGTAGGTACTATAAGGTAATTTGTATATCATTGTTAGTGGATGTGTCCAAATTTTCTAACCTTATGTCACGTCCCTACATATCTAAATAAAGAATACATACTGATTAGCACAATTAGATTAAGTTCATGAGACTAATGACTAGTGATTTTATAGTTGACTCTTTGGAATCTGTATAGCATAGGTAGTAATGATAGTAGTAGTGATAGTGTCTCAAGATGGGATGTAGGATGAGGCTTATGACCGAGTTGTTATATTGCTGCAGAAGTTTTTGTTATATTGGTTGTTAAATTGCTGCAGAGAACTATTTAGCACTTGTCTCTGATTGTATAACAAAACAAGATTGACCAGGTCACATATACAAGGTGTATAGCAAACATTTTTATAAATTTCAGGGGATAAGTTCCTTTATATTTTTCTTGCTGGTTTTCCACCAAGTGTATTTTCTGTCTGCAGGGCTTGACCTGTGTAGTCCACGCCTATCCAGTGATTGTAACGTGTAATGTGTATGGCGTAGTCTGCTGTTCATTTAACCCACGATGGCGTGGCACCTTGAAAAATGTTCCCAGGTGGCGTTGTAATGTGTAACTTTAGAGACCCCTCAAGAACATACTCTTTAATATTATTCTATTCCATGTTGTTATGTTTTCTTGGTACAAATTGAATACGATCCTTTGATTTGATGCATCGTTCGACGTCGAACCTCCTGCCTCCCAACAATTTTCAACAGAATGTTAGATCACCCTGTATGTTTTGAGTGCTCTCGCAACTTGGTAACTTCCCGGTGTAATAGGTATTTATTTTATTATTGACAGATTGACACAAGTAGTTCTGTATAATTGTAGGTTGTAAAACACACGGGTATATTTAATTATAAAGCACTTGCTGGTAATCTACAGCACAATCCATAGATATTATCCGTACACAGTAACTTCCCGGTGTAATAGGTATTTATTTTATTATTGACAGATTGACACAAGTAGTTCTGTATAATAATTGTAGGTTGTAAAACACATGGGTATATTTAATTATAAAGCACTTGCTGGTAATCTACAGCACAATCCATAGATATTATCCGTACACATCTTAAGCTCTTATCACCCACTCACTATAAGAAACGCATTTGAAGAGTTGACTTCAAGAAATTTATTCAAAGAGTTGACTTCAATTCCAATATGCTCTTATCACCCACTCACTATAAGAAACGCATTTGAAGAGTTGACTTCAAGAAATTTATTCAAAGAGTTGACTTCAATTCCAATATAGGTATCATTTTGATATAATTATGTAAATACCTAGATCTCTTGAACCAAGCTATCCTGTCCTTGGCAGACATCAATACAAAATATGCATGCAAAAGGAATAATATTCATGTATCTACTTGGTCCGTTCTTCATTTACATTTATTATTGTCCCCATAATATTATTTAGGCGGCTGCTAGTCTCTCCAAACGCCCATAAAGCTCCATTACTTCTCCAAAAGATCCGAAGAGGTTGTTATCAACCAGTTCTTTCAAACCCAATCTCTTTTGACTTTTTTCGTCGAAATAATCTCAAATAATCAACTTTCACGCATCATAACACTTCGGCTTGGATTTTTTTCTTGCGGTCAGATTAGTTGATAAGAGGAGAGGAAGCTGTAGGCTATCACAATCACGCTAGTTCACATAATCACGGCAAAGTTGTCTACTAGACAGGAACTGATAGATATTTGACCTGCAGCTGCCGGCTACCGGCAGTTAATACAATTTATTATAATAAGAACAACCTAACGCGTACATATTAACGGATTATTATGTATGCAGCAATAATAATCATCATATGACGAGACGTTCGTACATATAAATGTAGAAAACAATTAAGAAATTGATGATCTTATTTCATATACCTACCTATTGTACCTACTCATATTGTATTTGTTAGGGAATATTGAAAATAAGAACTGGGGGCAGTAGCAGTAGAAACTATGGACATATAAATGTAGAAAACAATTAAGAAATTGATGATCTTATTTCATATACCTATTGTACCTACTCATATTGTATTTGTTAGGGAATATTGAAAATAAGAACTGGAGGCAGTAGCAGTAGAAACTATGAGGCCAATTTGTGGGGAGGCAAAGGGGTGGTTGTAGGATCTGCGAAGGTTGGCCATTGTTAAAACTGGGGAACCAAGGGCTTGGTTCTTCATAATTATGTAAAGTACAGATTACCTTGATACAGGAAAATTTATTTCTTCTATGTAGAAAATTACCTATGTACTTCATGGGAAAAAGTACTAGTTGCTATTTTCTTAGTTCTCCCCCTCTGTGGTTCACTCATTTCTTTCAGGGCGTTAGAAATCACGAGACTTCTATGTAAAAAATTACCTATGTACCTACTTCATGGGAAAAAGTACTAATTGCTATATTTTCCTAGTTCTCCCCCTCTGTGGTTCACCCATTTCTTTCAGGGCGTTAGAAATCACGAGACCAAGTTTAGTCAAGTCTCTCTCGTTATCCTGTTGCTAATATTTTCTAATCTGTTCTAATTCTAATGTTCTAATGTTCTAATGAATATGTTTTACATACTATTTACAGTATTTACCATTAATCATACATGATTATACACAGGGGATGTTCTAGCTAATGACTGATAATTACTTTGATAACACTCAAAACAATGTACCTATTTCTTCTATGTAGAAAATTACCTATGTACTTCATGGGAAAAAGTACTAGTTGCTATTTTCTTAGTTCTCCCCCTCTGTGGTTCACCCATTTCTTTCAGGGCGTTAGAAATCACGAGACCAAGTTTAGTCAAGTCTCTCTCCTTATCCTGTTGCTAATATTTTCTAATCTGTTCTACGTTCTAATGAATATGTTTTACATACTATTTACCATTAATCATACATGATTATACACAGGGGATGTTCTAGCTAATGACTGATAATTACTTTGATAACACTCAAAACAATGTACCTGTATACCTATACCTTTACCTCACTCTATGTATACATAGAGTAATCTAGTTCATAACCGTATTAAAACAAAAACACCAGAGGGAAATATGAGTGGGATGATGTGGTAGGGGGTTTAGAGGGTTTAGAGGGGATGGGGTAGTGAGTAGGGTTTAGAGGGTAGAGTGAAAATAGAGTACCAAACTCTGGCACCTTGAAAAATGTTCCCAGGTGGCGTTGTAATGTGTAACTTTAGAGACCCCTCAAGAACATACTCTTTAATATTATTCTATTCTATGTTGTTATGTTTTCTTGGTACAAATTGAATACGATCCCGCAGTACAACGGGGCAATGCCGCTAGTATATTAGGGGCACACCCTTGTGGGGAGGGGTTGGAAAATGTATTCTACATTTAATATGTACGTTTTTTTTATATGTACCTACCTATGTTAATTTTGTGTATATGTACCTATGTTAATATGTAAATTTTGCTCATGTTTTTGTTTTTTAAAAATAAATGAGTAGCTTTGTGCTACCTTGAATTTTCAGAACTGGAGGAACAATAAGGACAGAGGAAACAAGGGAACATAAAGTATGAAAATATGATTAGTACTAACACCGGGATCTGAGATACTGTACAATAAGGACAGAGGAAACAAGGGAACATAAAGTATGAAAATATGATTAGTACTAACACCGGGATCTGAGATACTGTAAAAAAAAAAACCTTTTTGTAAAGGTTTTACGGCACGATTCTCACGCAGTGATCTTTTTCACAAAACCAATATCACTTCTTAGTTCCAACTTGGCTCATAGAAACCAGGAATGGGAAGTGATCACAATATTCAGGAATTAGAAGAAAACTACTTCATAGTTTCTAAGTTATAGGTAAGTCCCATTCCCATGGAATAGGTAGGTACTGTGATACAGGAGGAAATTATAACACAGTGGTTCTGTTAACCACTAATACTCTAGACATGGCTAGGGCGTAGTATTAACTTTTTACCATCATTATTTCACTTATATTATGAATTCATGGTGTAAATGTAATCCGAGGACACTTTCGTCAAACCAATAGTCTAATATTCCGTGATCATAAGTTCCATTTTATATATCACTCTGCTCTATTTGCATTGTATTCAAGCCAAGAGATATTAGCGTCTTATGATAATCTTAGCATTGACCTCTCTGGTATCTTGGGTCAAAACAATAGTCTACTACAGCATTCCATGTACATATGTACATAATATGTTTAGCATATACATAGCAGAAGTTTAGTGCTATGTAGATATTGTGTTCTAAAGAACATTATGTACAGTTGATAGGTGCGCGGTGTTAGTACAATATTGTTGACCTTAGCACTCAAGTTCCTAGTTCCCAACACTGCCTTACGTGTTGCCTCATTGGGTCACTTGTCCAGAGGGCAACCAGGCACAACGTTGCTTAACTTCAGTGATCTGTCGCGGTAGATATTGTGTTCTAAAGAACATAAGTACAGTTGATAGGTGCGCGGTGTTAGTACAATATTGTTGACCTTAGCACTCAAGTTCCTACTGAGGTCCTTTTGTGCACTTTGGGTGCGGTGCTTCTCCTTTCCTCTTGCTACTCTCCTGATCTTTCAGATTTATCTGTGGTTTCAGGTTTCAGTTATAAACTCATGATATGATAGGTTCGTACGTTTTGAATTCTTTAAGTATATTGCCCAATCTGTAGGAAGTTTGTTCCAACGATCTTCACGGGCATTTTTCAAGACTAATGTTATGCACATTTGTGCACAGTGCGTTGGGTAAAAAGACCTTTAATTTGATATATAGGTCGACCAGGTTTGGATAAGTCCTTCTATGGGGACAGACAGAGTGACAGACAGACAAACAGACGACACCGAAGCGAATACAATAGTCCGTCCCTTATACCTTTTTATTACTATTATAATAATAAAGGAAGGACGGACTAAAAACTAAGAGCATTTTATTTAGCCCAACTCCTGATAACTTTGCAGGTTTATTATTATTTGGACTCTGAGTTATAGCTACCTAGGTATGTATTTTATGTTCTCATGAAAAAGTTTCAAATGACAAGATAAAAAGGGTATACGATCTATCCTGCTTAGCTTTTTCTCTCACTCTCCTTTTATTTAACTCCATAACTTTAGGTTGACATGCAGTGTGGCAATAATGTATAGTCTGTTAAGGTTTGGAGCTTCAGTGACATAGTGACAATGATGTAGTTTCCCATTGAAAAAATATAGGTAATAATAATTATAAATAATAATAAAATAATAACTCTAATTTTATTAGAGTGATTGACCCAAGCTCAAACCTCACGCAGTATGAACATTTACCACGAGCCGCCAAGCCGATATGTTAAATTTCGTAAAATCCAAAGACAGAATGTGAGAAGTGCAAGAAAAAAAAAGTGCATATTCCGTGTTCAAAGCTCATAACAGTCAGAAGGTATTCTCCCTTCTTCTTCGTTGTCCTCATTAGGTTTGGGTATTGGATCACCTACGCAGACATTGTCCTTTCTAATAAGATGAGTTGAACTAGCATGACCATGTCGAAATTTTGATAAACGCGAAGTTGTGCACAACACATGCTATAACGTATACCCTTCCCTCCACCGTTCTTGTAACGAATGGTTGAGGATATTTGGACATTTGAATCGTAAAGGAACGTATCGTGTGTAGTCAATAGATGGGTAATGTGGGTATTTACTTGTATGTATTAATAAGCTCAGGCGTACAATATACATACACGAGAAAGAAGATGCTCCATCAACCCCAGAACAACTCCTATGTACATCATATGTATAGATACGGATACATAAGAAGAAGAGAGAGTTCATATTTTTCCAACGAATAATTATGTATAATACCTAGGTAGGTAAGGTTACACTACCATACAGGGTGTTTCATTTTATTTCACGTTGCATAGCAAAAGCTGGACCACCCTTAAGGATACCCACAAACGTTTGCTGCAATGTTCAAAAAACTTTGCTGCAACTTTCTCAAACACGTCCAAACTAACGAATTTCATTGCATTGCACGTTGCATTGCACAAGTCTGGACCCACCATTAAAGAACGTAGTACTTTAATACAAGATTGACCTCGATCTGAATTCGAAAAAAATCTAAAACACGTATTTCTTTATTTTCAAGGGGAACCTATTTTAAGGGCATCTCAATTTTTCAGCACTATCAGGGGTGGTCACAGGGGGGTCAACTTTAAAATATTAAATAGGAACCCCTTTTTGTGGGCTTAAAGAACTAAGTACTTTTATACAAGATTGAGCTCCATCCGACAACCAGGGCCGGAGTTATGGCCTATTTAATTTTTCATATTTCCATGTTCTTCTACCAATAGGGGAAACACCAAAAATGGGAAAGTAATATTGATTGGTGATTTGTGCTTCAAATAGGTCCCACTAATGGGTCATATTGAAATTCAGACCCAAAAATGAAATTTAGACTTTCGGCCCTGATGGCCTCCGGGGGTGAAAATGGAAGTTTCGAAATTTTATTTTTGGGACCGAATTTCAATATGAATCATTAGTGGGACCTGTTTGAATCACAAATCACCAATCAATGTGAATTTCCCATTTTTGGTGCTCCCCCTATTGGCGAGAGAACATGGAAAAATGAAAAAATTAAAAAGCCATAACTCCGGCCCTGGTTGTCGGATTGAGCTCAATTTTGTACCAAAATACTATGTTCTTTAAGGCTTTTGATATATGATGTATCACAGATAGGAGATTCCTATTTAAGATTTTAAAGTTGACCCCTCTGGGGCCGCCCCTGATAGTGCCGAAAAATTGAAATCCCCTTGAAATAGGTTCCCTTAAAAATAAAGCAATACGTGTTTTAGGATTTTTCCGAAATCCAAACGGTTCTTGAGTTTTCAGGGGTGGCAGCT
>NW_007382088.1:6886-9539 GCF_000475195.1 Diaphorina citri | reverse complement strand
ATAATAAGAAAGAAAACACCCGAAGAAGTAGAGAGGGAAAAGATGGCCAAACAAATTGAGAAGAAGAAAATTGAAAGTGAAGAAGTCATGATCATAGAATCTGACAATGAAAATGATATTAAAAATATTGAAAATGAAAACAGTAGTAAACAAGTGAAGGAGCAATCAAAAACAGAGGATGAATCTAAAGAGAACTGTGATAAACAAACAACTAAAGTAGACAATGTAGAAGCACAAAATTCATCCCATGATAATTCAGACAATACCAATGTAACGAAAGAAATTGTGGAAACACCCAAAACCGGCAAAGCTAACAAAGAACTTGAACCCTCTGAAAATCAACCAATAGATTCTATTACTTCAAACAAAGGAGAACCATCTAGTGAAATTGCTGAAAAGGAAGAGCCAAAAATAACTACACCTAAAAATACCAAGTCACCTCATAGTAACACTAAAGGAGAATTTGCCAAACCGGCAAAGCTAACAAAGAACTTGAACCCTCTGAAAATCAACCAATAGATTCTATTACTTCAAACAAAGGAGAACCATCTAGTGACATTGCTGAAAAGGAAGAGCCAAAAATAACTACCCCTAAAAATACCAAGTCACCTCATAGTAACACTAAAGAAGAATTTGCTAAGAGAACTGTGATAAACAAACAACTAAAGTAGACAATGTAGAAGCACAAAATTCATCCCATGATAATTCAGACAATACCAATGTAACAAAAGAAATTGTGGAAACACCCAAAACCGGCAAAGCTAACAAAGAACTTGAAACCTCTGAAAATCAAAAGCCAATAGAGTCTATTACTTCAAACAAAAAAGAACAATCTAGTGACACTACTGAAAAGGAAGAGCCTAAAATAACTACCCCGGAAAATACCAAGTCACCTGCTAGTAACACAAAAGGAGAAACTGTCAAACAAAATGACAGTCCAAAATCAAATGAGAAAAGATCAAAATCTACTCCTAAAGGCAAAAAGTCACCTAGTAACACTAAAACGAAAACTAAAAAACAAACAAAGAGTCCAGTTAATGATCAGACTGAAGGCAAAGACAGTCCAAACAATGAAGTAACAAATAGTACAGACACAAATGAAATAGCACCAAACAGTCCAGAAACTAAAGAAACTCAAACATCCGCTAATTGTTCTCTTAATACAAGCAATGAGGAACCCTCGGATGATACCAACAAAACAAGTGCCAAAACCAAACCATCAAGCAATGCTGAAGAACCTTCAGATGATGCTAACAAAACACCAAGTGCCAAAACCAGACCAGCTGCCAAAACACCAAAGAGTGTGCCTAGGAGAACCCTCGAACCAAAGAAGTTGACACCGAAGCAAATAGAGAAACAGCAAGAGCTGGCGAGAAAGAAGGAAGAGCTGGCTAGGAAGAAGGAAGAGAAGGAACAAGAGAAAGAACGTCTCCGATTGGTAAGTTTATTGCCAGCTTACAAAAAAAAAGGTGTCTTAACAATAATTCCCCTTCCTTCTTAAAAGAAAAAAGAGTTTTGATAGAGGGAACTGTAACAACGGAGGTCTTATCGTCCGGAAATCGAAAAGAGAAGAAGTACACTGTAAAGAGTGCGAGTCAAGGGGTTGGAGTGAGCGTTTAGCCCCCATTGGGATGGATGTCGCAGCATGAAGGGAAAGGTAGATGAATACTGTGTTTAGGGTACATGTTGATTATGAGACAGATTATCTGTCGTTTGATAACTCACCACCATTCCGTGATTTGTAATCTTCCATTTGCAACGTCCGCAAGAGATGTGGATTGGGAATCTCGAAACATAATACACCAGTTTAAGAGTTTATTTCCTCCTATTTTTAAGGTACGGGAGCCGACCCTAGCTTGGTGGCGGGAGGACAAATAGGGTCGCTCGCAGAACTGGCGAGATGTAGGTGGCTCCGTCCAATCGGCGTACCTTCCACTTTTGGACAATGTTTTTTTTTTTTTTTTGAGTTCCATTTCAATTTAATTTTGGGGAACTTTTTTTCCGTAGGAATGAGGTTAACCACATTAGGCCTAAACGAGGAATTTTGAGGGACAGGAAGGAAGAGTAAAGAGGACGAGGAAAGAGACGAAGAGACGAAACAAGAGGAAGAGTGAGAGGAAACGAGAAGGAAGAGAAGGAAAGAGAACGCAAAGAAGAGGAGAAGTGGTTGAAGAAGACGAGAGCGATGGACTTTATTTTTCTTTTATAGTTAAGGTTTAGTACTTGGTAGCTCACCATTTCGTCTCTCGAATCAACATTAGTACAGGACGAACATTTCCTTTATTTCTGTTCGTTCTCCAACTCACTGCCTTCCCGCTAGATATGAGCACTATTTACAAGCATAGGGCTTGGTTTCAGTCTAAGAGGTTACGCCAGAGGGAACAGCAGTAGCTAAAGCCC
This sequence comes from Diaphorina citri, assembly GCF_000475195.1. Lineage (NCBI taxonomy): Eukaryota > Metazoa > Arthropoda > Insecta > Hemiptera > Psyllidae > Diaphorina > Diaphorina citri. The sequence goes on along the minus strand of NW_007382088.1, from coordinate 7,139 downwards.
TGCTTATTGTGGCATGCGTTTCGCATGTCATGGGAGACATGTGCTTTCCACATTCTTTTTCTTCTTCCCTCTCAAAAACTGTTCAATCTTTTCTTTATAGATTCGGTGTTTTTACCCTAGATCAAGTCGGATCAATCGCGAGCCTCCCATGCGTAGACGGATCCAACGGCCAAGCTAAGGGCGCGACCCGCTTGAGGATAGGATTTGTCTATTCCAAAGCGAGGAGTCTTTCCGAATCGAGAAAAGGATAAGA
>NW_007382088.1:0-1762 GCF_000475195.1 Diaphorina citri | reverse complement strand
GAGGAAAATGAGTAGCTATGGCATATAAATGCGCATAGCGACCGGTGCCAGCATGGTAGGTAAACATTGGATTTTAGGATTATTGAGATATTGGGAAAATCCTACAATGCTGCAGTGAGCACCAAAGTTGTGACATAATAACACAAAGAAATTGCATTTACATTTACAATAACTGTTGAGCTCACTCCAGAAAAACAGGGAAAGTAAAAAAAGGATTCTACAAAGACCTGATTGATTCTAATCCTTATTTCTCTTCCAGGGCTCTACGCTCCACTTCGTCGTCTTTAGTTTCGACCGCTATTCTCGGGACGATATCGTGGGCGAAGTATTCTACTCTCTCCAATCCTTTGAAACCTATGGTCACTCCCTATCTTTCTGTCGGGACATACAGCCGAGAAACTTGCGAGTAAGTCTGTTTGTTTCTCTATCAAACTTGAATTGCCAGCCTAGTTAGTTTGGTTGGTAGTGCGTCTGCCTTGTAAGCGCTCGGCCGCGGACGGATTTTATCCTGAACGGATGTTTGTTCTCGGAACGGCTGGCTTTCTCTTATCCTATCTTCCTTCTCTCTTCGATTTCGGGACGATAAGACCTTAGCCGTTACAAATCCCTCGATCAAACCTATTAAAAAACTTAAATTCCTATTTCACTCCATTTCAGATAAAGTCTCAGGGCCGGGGTGAGATCCTGCTGTCTCTCTGTTGGCAGCCGGCAGCTAACCGCTTCACCATAGTGGTTCTCAAGGCTCGGAATTTGCCCAAGATGATGATAATTTCAGTGATGAAGACATTGATACAAAGAAGTCTAAATCAGAATTAAACAGCTCTACAAGTAAAATAAAAAACAAACCCCTGCTATTCAAATTTGACACAAAGAAACCCACCAAGACCCCTAGCCTAGACAAAAGCATCGAAGAAAATCAAGTGGATGATGAAGATGATGTCGTTGACATATCCAACGAGGTTCTTGTTGGTGATCTAAAGAAGAAGAAAAGGAAGAGGAGAAACAGTAGTGAAAACAAAATCAAGAAGAAACGAAAATCTATTGACAAAACTGAAGAGAAAGAGGTGCTCGAGAATGGAGAAGAACTGAAAGAAAATCTGAAAGACAGTGAAAATGTACTCAAAGGTGATAAGAAAGTTCAACCTGTTGAGAAAGAAGAGAAAGAGAAAGACGTGGATAAAAATAGCAAAGTAGACAAAACTGAGGAAAAAAATACCAAAACTAAAGACAAAGGTGACAGTCAAGATGGGAACAAAAGTGCAAAGACCCCCAAGACAAACTCGAAGAAGTCCCCAAATCCAAGAAAATCTAAAACGAATGAAACCTCTGGTGCTACAAGTGGTGCAAGTAAATCTTTAATGACAATGGATAAATTCATAATAAGAAAGAAAACACCCGAAGAAGTAGAGAGGGAAAAGATGGCCAAACAAATTGAGAAGAAGAAAATTGAAAGTGAAGAAGTCATGATCATAGAATCTGACAATGAAAATGATATTAAAAACATTGAAAATGAAAACAGTAGTAAAAAAGTGAAGGAGCAATCAAAAACAGAGGATGAATCTAAAGAGAACTGTGATAAACAAACAACTAAAGTAGGCAATGTAGAAGCACAAAATTCATCCCATGATAATTCAGACAATACCAATGTAACGAAAGAATCTGTGGAAACACCCAAAACCGGCAAAGCTAACAAAGAACTTGAACCCTCTGAAAATCAACCAATAGATTCTATTACTTCAAACAAAGGAGAACCATCTAGTGA
>NW_007382087.1:5951-9456 GCF_000475195.1 Diaphorina citri | reverse complement strand
CTCGCATAGGACTGAAAAGTCCCTTTACTCCAGCAGTAGGCTACTACTATTATTGTGGTCAAATTCTCAAATTATATAAAATTCCATACCTTGGCTGGGATTGAACCCACGCCCTCCTGTTTACCAGGCGAGCGTCTTGACCACTACACCACCGAGGTAGGTACGGGGGTTTACCAACTCGAGATTGAGATGAAAGAGGATTTCCCTATACTTAATACCCAGGTCAACCACGGATTGAACCCTATTCTGAGGCCAGCCACGCATTACCAGGTAGACCTGAGAGGTACACCTGGTCAGGTCCGCCTGTCAGATCTACCTGATAGTGTGTGTGTTCATCAGGTATCAGGTGGACCTGACAGGCGGACCTTTTCAGCCGTTCGCATTTCTGCCGCTTGTAATCTGCTCTGCTTTCATCTTTACCTTTCATGACCCCCTGTCAGGTTTACCTGATAGTGTGTGTGCTCATCAGGTATCAGGTAGACCTGACAGGCGGACCTTTTCAGCCGTTCGCATTTCTGCCTCTTATAATCTGCTCTGCTTTCATCTTTACCTTTCATGAACCATAAACAAGGTAAAAAAAAAGGAATTTTAATTGTGTTAAGCATAAACATCTTTACCTTTCATGACCCATAAACAAGGTAAAAAAAAGGAATTTTAATCGTGTTAAGCATAAACGCTTGTCACAAATGTCGTTCCCTGCTTAATGCACTACGCTAAATTTTATGACTTGACCTGGACTCGAACCACCAACCTCCAGATCCGAAGTCCACCGCGCTAACCACTACACCACTGAGGTTGGTCCCATAAACAAGGTGTATTCTACAACTCACCTGTACGCATGGTTTCCTCAGGTTAACGCACAGACCATCGGCGTCCTTACTGTAGTGTTCCACCAGCTCCTGTAGCGTACGGAACGTGGTACGTCGCGCGATGTAGAATCCGCCCTCGTCAAGTTGCCGGATGCGGTAGTGTTTCACCGTATCTCCGTCACGCACTGTGAAACAGATGGAAATGAAACAGATTAAAAATATAAAGGAATAAAGTGAAACATCCGAATAAAGGACAAAACCTCTGAGACGAAGAGCAAGGGCGCATGGTTTCCTCAGGTTAACGCACAGACCATCGGCGTCCTTGCTATAGTGTTCCACCAACTCCTGTAGCGTACGGAACGTGGTACGTCGCGCGATGTAGAATCCGCCCTCGTCTAGTTGCCGGATGCGGTAGTGTTTCACCGTATCTCCGTCACGCACTGTGAAACAGATGGAAATGAAACAGATTAAGAATGTAAAAGTGAAACCTCCGAATAAAGGAAAAAACCTCCGAGACGAAGAGCAAGGGTTATACGCTTTTCCCGGAATGAAATTCCATGGCCTTGTTTATCCTGCCCGAATAGGACTGAAAAGTCCCTTTACCCCAGCAGTCTAAACAAGGTCTCGTATATTTGATGGGTTAAAAAAAAAAAAGAAATACGAATATGTTTAGTCAAATGAGAAGTATTGATCTCTGATTCCACTCTTGTTGAATGTTTTAAAAACAGTAGTGCTCCGTAGAGTTTACAGCAGTTGCTTGGTGCTCCGCGGCCAAAAAAAGTTTGAGAACCACTGGTCTAGTAAACCTCCGTGGCAGACTATAGTTGGACAGAGGGAACTGTCAGTACCGAGGTCTTATCGTCCTGAAAGCGAAGAGAGAAGATAGGATAGGAGAAAGCCAGCCGTTCCGAGAACGAACGAACCTTATCCGTTCAGGATAAAATCCGCCCTGGGAGGAAACTCTGATTCCACTCTTGTTGAATGTTTTAAAAACAGTAGTGCTCCGTAGAGTTTACAGCAGTTGCTTGGTGCTCCGCGGCCAAAAAAAAGTTTGAGAACCACTGGTCTAGTAAACCTCCGTGGCAGACTATAGTTGGACAGAGGGAACTGTCAGTACCGAGGTCTTATCGTGCTGAAAGCGAAGAGAGAAGATAGACAGGATAGGAGAAAGCCAGCCGTTCCGAGAACGAACTTTATCCGTTCAGGATAAAAACCGCCCTGGGAGGGAATCAAACCCACGAGTTAGCTTGTGGACTATACTTCGGACCTTTTAAAGTTACTTTTTCCGAGTTTTGACCTCAGATTTGGATTTTTCACAACTTTGTACGTAGGAATCGACCTTTTATTAATAATATTTTCCCAATTGCAACTCCTCCATTCAGTGCAGATTTGATTTTGGGTCTGGGGGATCATCTTCCCAGAGCCCAGACCATCGGACCAATCAGACCAATGTGTAGCGTTGTTCGGACCTATCGGACTTCAATCGCCAACATTTTTCGAGTTTTCTTGCGATTTTTTCATTAAAAACTTGATTTTTTTATAGTCCATCCTTCCTTTATTATTACAATAGTAATAAAAAGGTATAAAGGACGGACTGTTGTATTCGCTTCGGTGTCTATGAAAAAAGGAATTTTAATTGTGTTAAGCATAGGTAAATGCTTGTCACAAATGTCGTTCCCTGCTTAATGCACTACGCTAAATTTTTATGGCTTGACTTGGACTCGAACCACCAACCTCCAGATCCGAAGTCCACGGCGCTAACCACTACACCACTGAGGTTGGTGATATGATGCCCCGAATTCAAGCTCAGATCCGCTTGAAACCTAGGTGCTAAAAATTGGTGCAAAACAATGCTGTCCGATTTTTTTCACCCAATAATGAGACTAGACAGTCTAGAATACTTTGTTTATCCTGCTAATAATTCAATTTGAACTGAGAAAACCAGATAGTCCGTCGCAGGGGAAATACCAGTTTTTCCCCAACACATTCCTCTTGTGTTATTCATGGAAATGAAATAGAGTGAATACAAGCTCAGATCCGCTTGAAACCTAGGTGCTAAAAATTGGTGCAAAACAATGCTGTCCGATTTTTTTCACCCAATAATGAGACTAGACCGTCTAGAATACTTTGTTTATCCTGCTAATAATTCAATTTGAACTGAGAAAACCAGATAATCCGTCGCAGGGGAAATACCAGTTTTTCCCCAACACATTCCTCTTGTGTTATTCATGGAAATGAAATAGAGTGAATAGCCAGCCTAGTTAGCTTAGTTGGTAGTGCGTCTGCCGTGTAAGCGCTAGGCCGCGGGTTCGATTCCCGCCCGGGGCGGATTTTATCCTGATGGGATAATGTTCGTTCTCGGAACGGCTGGCTTTCTCCTATCCTGCCTTCCTTCTCTCTTCGATTTCGGGACGATAAGACCATAGCAGTTACAGTTCCCTCTGTCAAACCTCTTAAAAAAAAAAAAAAAATCCAAAGAACAAGGCCAGCCTAGTTAGCTTAGTTGGTAGTGCGTGTGCCTTATAAGCGCTAGGCCGCGGGTTCGATTCCCGCCCGGGGCGGATTTTATCCTGATGGGATAATGTTCGTTCTCGGAACGGCTGGCTTTCTCCTATACTTCTCTCTTCGATTTCGGGACAATAAGACCATAGCAGTTACAGTTCCCTCTGTCAAACCTCTTAAAAAAAAAAAAAAAA
>NW_007382087.1:3697-5876 GCF_000475195.1 Diaphorina citri | reverse complement strand
AAAAAGGTATAAGGGACGGGCTATTGTATTCGCTTCGGTGTCGTCTGTCTGTCGGTCGGTCGGTCTGTCCCCATAGAAGGAGTTATCCAAACCTGGTCGACCTATATATCAAATTAAAGGTCTTTTTATCAGGAACACGAAAATGGTGGTGCAAATTTTGTCCAGAAAACCATAAAGCCAAAAATCCAAAAAAAAACTGGTTTTTGGGGGATTTTTTTCACATTTTCTCACACAAATGAGGTCTGATCTTGAAATTTGTCGCGACGACCTATGAACTCAAAGCGAGAAAGTTTTGGATAACACTTCAGTCGATCATTTAAGACCGGTTTTAGCGTTACCTATGTTAAGCTACGCCGAGGAAGGCCAATAAATGGATGGGTGACTTGAACCTTATATTGGGAATAAAGGGAGAACGGGCTCTAGTCTTGATTTTAAATCATTACATGAAAGTAAAATCGAAAAATCAAATCAAGAATAATAATAAACTGAATATTAAACAAATTAGGTAGGTACATAGGTACTGATTTTCTTTAATCACGATCGAATAAACTACGGGCTAAAAAATTCCCGGAGGGACGGACCCAGCTTGTGAATATTAAACAAATTAGGTAGGTACATAGGTACTGATTTTCTTTAATCACGATCGAATAAACTACGGGCTAAAAAATTCCCGGAGGGACGGACCCAGCTTGTTTTTTTTTTCAGTTAACAACAAACCTCCCTTTTTGACCGATGAAAATGGTCCGTGTAATGAAAATGGGGCCCCCTTTAGACAGATAGTATCATGTAACCATGTAGGTATTGTATTTTTCGATACTTTTCGGTCTAATAGCAGTATACACAGTATAAACAAAGGTACATATGTTCTATTCTATTCCATTCTATTCTATTTAGAATTATGCTATACCTACATAATTGTATGTATATCTTTCCAAAGCGACTTAAAAAGAATGCTATGGAATCATGGAATTGAGCATGCGATATGCCATCATCATAAGGAATGAATGAGTGTATAATTACAGGTAATTAGATAGGTGTAGGTACAATAAGTACCTACATTATAGGTATGTACTTATGTAGGTACAATACCTATTGTATGGTAGTTAGATTGGGCAGGTAAGTAGGTACAATAACTACCTACATTTATATATCTATATCTATGTATACGTAGAAGTAGGTATGTTACGTAGGTACAATACCTAATGGAGGAGTTGCAATTGGGAAAATATTATAAATAAAAGGTCGATTCCAACGTAAAAAGTTGTGAAAAATCCAAATTTGAGGTCGAAACTCCAAAAAAGTAACTTTAATAGGTCGAAAATTCAATTTTTAATTGCCGTTCTAATGAAAAAGTTCAAAGAGTTGTGGCGTCAGATTTCACGTCAAAATGCGCAGAAACGCTTGCGCACAAACGAGCGAAGCGGGAGTCATGAAATATGACGTCATCGCCTACGGGAGCGTATGCCGTGACGTCAAACTTCACGATTTACCGGTATTTTTTAAATCGATTTATCTCGGTATCTAGAAGTCGTAGAAGAAAAAGAAAAATTCCGTTAGTCCTCATTTTTCCTGCTCTATGACTTTGAAACATCGCCCAAGTAAGCGCAACTGATCTATTACAGGAATGGTTAGGTACGTATACCTACAATCATTTGTGAATATTATCTCTTGTATTCACATTAGGAAAAATCCGCCTTGAAAAATCAAGGAAATATCTATCAAAACCAAGGAAGGGGATTCTGGAAATCAAGGAAGCCGATGGACCATTTAACTCTGTATGATTTAAGGTACATCGTTTTTCTAAACAGTCTTTTCTGTAGATTATACAAAAGCTGCTTTATATTTCAATGTACATAGTTTTCTTTTTATAGCACGCTTCTTACACTGAGAAAGAAACTAGGGAGCCGGAAGCTCAATCAAGTGTCTGGGTTCCAGAACTCATAACCGGAAACCGAACACTTCAATATGTACCTAGAGCAGTGTTTCCCAACCTTTTCTCTACGATCGCCCCCTTTCAGAATTTGTACAGATTATCGGAACTGTGATCGCCCCCCCCCTTCCCCCAACATAAATATGTTGGGGGGGGGGTCACAGGGCGATCACACGCAAAAAAGACAGACAATGTTTTATTTCTTTATTTATTTTAAACATATCTGATCATGTTTTTTTTTTTTTTTTC
>NW_007382087.1:0-2561 GCF_000475195.1 Diaphorina citri | reverse complement strand
GGATGGCAAAAAAAAAAAAAAAAAAAAAAAAAAAATCACCCCCGTGCTACCTATGTACCTCTGTGAGCACAGAGGTGCATAAATAAAATAGGACCTTACTGATGAATGATGAATCACCTATGACTCACACCTCATAAAGATTAGGCACCATAAAATATACTGATTGGTAACAAGTAGGTAGTATTGATAGGTGTAACAGGTAGGTACTATGAACTAGACAGTTTTTCTTATGAACCAGACAGTTTTTCTTATGAACCGGGTTTTTCATGAACCTGGTTTTCCATGTAGCCGAGTCGGTTATTTTTTCGGGCGATATCCAATTGCACTGATCAGCAAGATCGGAAAACTTGAAAATTCTTCAGGGGGGGAGGGGTGGATGCTCAAAATATTATAGATCAATATGTGTAACAACCTCCTAAATATAGAACTTTAGTGGAACTTTATTACGAATAGGTAAGATTCGTTCTCAGAACGACTGGCTTTCTCTTATCCTGTCTTTACTGTTCCCTTTCAGGCTTTCAGAAAGATATGAAAATATGTGTAACAACCTCCTAAATATAGAACTTTAGTGGAACTTTATTACGAATAGGTAAGATTCGTTCTCAGAACGACTGGCTTTCTCCTATCCTGTCTTTTCTCTTCCCTTTCAGGCTTTCAGAGAGAAAATGCCCCAAATTCAAGATCAGATCCGCTTGAAACCTACATAGGTTCTAAAAATCGGTGCAAAACAATGCTGTCCGATTTTTTCACCCAATAATGAGACTAGGCCGTCTAGAATACTTTGTTTGTCCTGCTAATAATTCAATTTGAACTGAGAAAACCAGATTATCCGTCGCAGGGGAAATACCAGTTTTTCCCCAACACATTTTCCTCTTGTGTTATTCATGGAAATTGTGAACGAGATTCAATTAAAAAAATTCCTGGTTTTCCACAATCTAATGTGTAAATTATGAATTATTTGACCCATGTGGTAATGGTACTCAAATTAGCAGAACTTTACTCCTTTTATTAATAATATTTTCCCAATTGCAACTCCTCCATTCAGTGCAGATTTGATTTTGGGTCTGGGGGATCATCTTCCCAGAGCCCCAGACCATCGGACCAATCAGACCAATGTGTAGCGTTGTTCGGACCTGTCGGACTTCAATCGTCAACATTTTTCGAGTTTTCTTGCGATTTTTTCATTAAAAACTTGATTTTTTTTCATGTTGTGGGGGGGGGGGGTGGATGCTCAAAATATTATAGATCAATATATTTATGTAACAACCTCCTAAATATAGAACTTTAGTGAAACTTTATTACCAAGAGGTAAGATTCGTTCTCAGAACGACTGGCTTTCTCCTATCCTGTCTTTTCTCTTCAGGCTTTCAGAAAGATATGATGCCCCGAATTCAAGCTCAGATCCGCTTGAAACCCAGGTGCTAAAAATCGGTGCAAAACAATGCTGTCCGATTTTTTTCACCCAATAATGAGACTAGGCAGTCTAGAATACTTTGTTTATATCCAAACCTACTCAAGAACTGGTATTCGACTGAAATACGGAAATACCATTGAAGACCAAATCAGTGTGGATCTACTGACTGAAATTTTCGAGCCGTTCTTAAACTATGGTCGGTGGATAAGTGGTCCGTCCACAAAGCAGTTTTAGAGGTTTGATAAAGGGAACTGTATACAAGTGTATCCAAACATAGTCGACCGGCCGCTGATCGACGAGGAAAGTCTAAGTTGTCGAGGCAGTGTGGACGCATCTACTGACTGAAATTTTCGAGCCGTTCTTAAAACTATGGTCGGTGGGTAAGTGGTCCGTCCACAAAGCAGTTTTAGAGGTTTGATAAAGGGAACTGTATACAAGTGTATCCAAACATAGTCGAACGGCCGCTGATCGACGAGGAAAGTCTAAGTTGTCGAGGCAGTGTGGACGTACAAAGCAGTTTTAGAGGTTTGATAAAGGGAACTGTATACAAGTGTATCCAAACATAGTCGACCGGCCGCTGATCGACGAGGAAAGTCCAAGTTGTCGAGGCAGTGTGGACGTGTCAGTCGACATCGATCGACTTTGTGTGGACCTACCTTAACTGCTAAGGTCTCATCGTCCCGAAAGCAAAGAGAGAAGGAAGATCGGAGCCGCAAATAGACCGCGGATGCCGCGAACAGACCTTGGATACCGCGAGCAATCCCGAAAGCAAAGAGAGAAGGAAGATCGGAGCCGCAAATAGACCGCGGATGCCGCGAACAGACCTCAGATACCGCGAGCAAACCGCGAATACTGCGAAGAAAACCGCGAATACCGCGAGCAAACCGCGGATACAGCGAACAAACCGCGGATATCGCGAACAAACCGCGGATACCGCGAACAAACCGCGGATACCGCGAACAAACCGCGGATACCGCGAACAAACCGCGGATACCGTGAACAAACCGCGGATGCCGCGAACAAACCGCAAATACCTAGAATAGTGTAAACACTGAAACTTCTATCTGAAATCTGAATAACGGCAATAACCACAGAGGAATCTCCAAACACATGGTCAAAATGTAGGAGAAACCTCCCCTTAAACCCC
>NW_007382086.1:0-9760 GCF_000475195.1 Diaphorina citri | reverse complement strand
GGGTGTAGCAAAATGCATTCTCGTTTTACAAAGCAATCTCTTGAGGGTATGTTCACACGAGCATTCATATCTTTGTAAAAGAATACCTACTTATATTGTTATGAAAATGTTTCATCATTTTGTCACGTGTTTTTCTTCTCCTTCTCATCCTCCTCCTCCTTCTTCTTTTTCCTTTTCGTTTTCTTTCTACGTTTTCGTAATCTTCCAATTTTCCTCATAATAATCCTTGCAATCTTCTCATCTTTTTAGTCATTGTTCCTTCGAGCCTTTTCCTGGGAGTAAAATAAAAGAACAAGACGAAGAAGAAGAAGAAGAAGAAGAAGAAGAAGAAGAAGAAGAAAAAACATTATAGGTAATTATTATAATAAATAGTTAGTTATTTCACTTACTATCAAAATCATCTAACAAATGATCTGAACACGAATAGGGATAAGGGTCGGACCAGGAGAGGACCCAAAGCCCGGAGTAAATCACGATTACGTTAAAAGCACGAAGCTACTCGGAGCTAATTTCATAATTACATATGGTACGCGTTGGAATTTGAATAAAAAGCGAATTAAGTTGGAAAAATTATGGAGAAAAACTAGAAAAGAAGAAATATGAGAGGAAGGAATGGATTATAGAAAGGAGGAAATAATAATAATAATATAGTGCTTATTTATACTGCTCGCATAGGACTGAAAAAAATCATCTAACAAATGATCTGAACACGAATAGGGATAAGGGTCGGACCAGGAGAGGACCCAAAGCCCGGAGTAAATCACGATTACGCTAAAAGCACGAGCTAATTACAGCTCGGAGCTACTCGGAGCTAATTACATATGATACGCGTTGGAATTTGAATAAAAAGCGAATTAAGTTGGAAAAATTATGGAGAAAAACTAGAAAAGAAGAAATATGAGAGGAAGGAATGGATTATAGAAAGGAGGAGGAGGAGGGTGAGTATAAGGAGGGGAAGGAAATGGAGAAATAATAATAATAATAGTGCTTATTTATACTGCTCGCATAGGACTGAAAAGTCCCTTTACTCCAAGTAGGCTACTACTATTATTGTGGTCAAATTCTCAAATTATATTGAGGATAAAATTCCATACCTCGGCTGGGATTGAAACCGTAGGCTACTACTATTATTGTGGTCAAATTCTCAAATTATATTGAGGATAAAATTTCATACCTCGGCTGGGATTGAACACACGCCCTCCTGTTTACCAGGCGCGCCTTGACCACTACACCACCGAGGTAGTAAAAGGATAAAGGAGAAGCACACTAGAATAATGAGTAGAAGAGGAAGGAATGGATTTTAAAGAAGAGACCAACAAGGAGGAAAATGAACAGAGGACAGGAATATCAAACATAAAGAAGAAATTGTAAAGGAAGGAGGAGAGAGAGAGAGAGAGAGAGAGAGAGAGAGAGAGAAGATGAAGAAGAAGAAATGAAAAGAGATTTTAAATAGAGATAAGGTAGGAGGAGGATAAATGGTTAAAAGAAGAAGAAGTAGATGGAGAGAGAGAGAAGAGAGAGAGAAGAAGAAGTGATAAAGGTTCGCGAAAATAAAAATACGAAAGGGTGGGGGGAAGCACAAGTTTTTTTTTTCTGCTCGTAAATCCTGGTCAACCTATTTTTATACTTAGAAATATCCTCTGCATTTATAGTAATCTTATGCATGTTTTATTCCCGTGGAATTTAATTACAAACTTCTGAACACAAATTCTAGTAGAATATTTAGTTCCCCCGACATATTTATAGAAGTTTCCTAATAACATTTCCAGGTACTCTCAAGTACTTACTGTTTGCCAGCAGATAATTAAAAGTACCTAAGGTTATATTTCCTAATAACATTTCCAGGTACTCTTAAGTACTTACTGTTTGCCAGCAGGTAATTAAAAGTACCTAAGGTTATATAGTATTGAAAATGAAACTATTGAACGATCAAAAGAAGTTACTTCGACACCTTACTTTCCCTTTTTCTGTTTTTTCCCTTTCGAACGTTTTGCCCGACTTGAAAAGAAAAATTGCCTAATTGAAAATGAAACTATTGAACGATCAAAATAAGTTACTTCGACAGCTTACTTTCCCTTTTTCTGTTGTTTCCCTTTCGAACGTTTTGCCCGACTTGAAAAGAAAAATTGCCTATGTTTTGTTCGATTTTGGGCCCTATCTGCCCTCGCGGGACCATTTAGGGGCTTGATTGTAAACAATAAAGTTATGATTTTGTTCTGAACATCTCCTAAATTTCTGACCTTTTCTTGGAAACAGGTACCTAAGCGATCGTAAAATCTGACAACAAAATGAAGAGGGGAACAAAAATCAGGAAATGTGTCAAGGGACAAAGACAATTGAACACAAATGAACGCGAAGACAACAAAGTAAGCAAATAAAAATTGTGAGTATTCAAAAAATTTATGAAAACGGATTACCAACAGCATTGCTGAAAAACACAACGGCGTGTATTTGTAGCTTTGTAAGATATGAAATTTTTATATAAAACATAAGGACCTATATAGAAAATGAAACTATATATAAAATTGGATGAAAAACGGTCCCATGAACTGCTTAGGCGAAAATAATGGCATCGTGTGTAAAATTTATAGTGCCTTAGCTCAGGCCCCAAAAGTCGGGGGATTTGCCGGTGGAAGAAAAGGAGGACTCTTTTTGTGTCCTGATATTAATTTCAGCACTCTGGACAGAGGAATTAAATGTCACACACCCCCCCTCCCTACTCTCTCTCTCTCTCTCTCTCTCTCTCTCTCTCTCTCTCTCTCTCTCTCTCTCTCTCTCTCTCTCTCTCTCTACAATAACATGTGTGGAATACTATATATGTTATAAAATCTAAATCATCCTCCCCCAAAACGAGACTCTTCGGACATATTTTACCTTGTGTGAAGAAAGTGAGTAAATGAGAGAGAGAGAGAAATGGGAAGATGCGAAAGAGATAGAAGAAAGATGAAAATAAAAGAGGGCAGAGAGATAACATACAGACAAAGGCGAAAGAGAGAGATAACGAGAATAACAGAGAGAGGGAGAGAGAGAGAGAGAGAGAGAGAGAGATAATAAAAAAGGAATAACACTCGTCACGGAAGGATAATTATGGATAGGAAAGGAAGAAGAAGAAGAAGAGAGTGGAAAAGATCAACAAGGGAGAATGAAAACGAGTCAATGTGCAATGAAATGCGAGAATGGAACAGGGGAAATGAAACTAGAGATGGTGGGAACTGGGGAAATGGAACAAGAGGATAGGTAGTTGGAACAGGGAACATGGAAACGGGAAAACGTATATAGAACAAAATGCAAAATGACATGAGCATCAACCCCTCGATAGAAAATTACTAGGAGCGGGAATTGGAAATCTGTTTCGAAGAAAACTAATTGTATCCTCTGTGTTCGCGAAAACAACATGTTTGCATTATTGCATTTCAATATATACATGGGTGTTCAAATAATAGAGGGTGTATATATACATGGGTGTTCAAATAATAGAGGGTGTATATATACATGGGTGTTCAAAAAATGCTTCTATATACAGGGTGTTCAAATGTTAGAGCTGCTGTCTTCCCTGTTTATAATGTCCCCCAGAAAGAAAGCATGAGTGACTTATTGGAATGAGTCTTTTTAGTCCGTCCTTCCTTTATTATTACAATAGTAATAAAAGGTATAAGAGACGGACTATTGTATTCGCTTCGGTGTCTGTCAGTCGGTCGGTCGGTCGGTCTGTCGGTCGGTCTGTCCCCATAGAAGGGCTTATCCAAACCTAGTCGACCTATATATCAAATTGAAGGTCTTTTTACCAGGAACACGAAAATGGTGGTGCGAGGAAAGGAAGAAGAAGAAGAAGAGAGTGGAAAAGATCAACAAGGGAGAATGAAAACGAGTCAATGTGCAATGAAATGCGAGAATGGAACAGGGGAAATGAAACTAGAGATGGTGGGAACTGGGGAAATGGAACAAGAGGATAGGTAGTTGGAACAGGGAAAATGGAAACGGGAAAACGTATAGAACAAAATGCAAAATGACATGAGCATCAACCCCTCGATAGAAAATTACTAGAAAAACCGATGGAAATAAAAGAGAGAAGCCCATTCCATGGTAAAGCGTGACATCAAGAGATTATAATAGCTAAGGCTCCGAGTGCTCTCTGATTACTAAGGAGATGCTGCAAAGGGTCAGAAAATTACTAGAAAAACCGATGGAAATAAAAGAGAGAAGCCCATTCCATGGTAAAGCGTGACATCAAGAGATTATAATAGCTAAGGTTCTGATTACTAAGGAGATGCTGCAAAGGGTTAACTCAGGATCATTGGAAATAGATTTCCCATTTCGTTCTCTCAGTTTCGTTCAAACTCAACGACGGTTAACGGTTTAATCCATTGCATAAAAAGAAAAACTATACAAAGCTCTCTGCTCTAACGCAGTGATTCCCAAATGAGGTACCACAGAATATCTTGGGGAAAAACAGGCTGCGAATAAATACACACCTAAATAGTAGACTAAATAGCAGGATTTAAGGGCTTACAGGACTAATGCTGGGTCCACACGTAACAGTTTATACTTGACAGCTTTCATGACAAGTCTGGCTGGGTTTGAGGACAAGTAAGTTGGGTAGAAGAGCTCCTCCAGGAGAACCCTAACACTCAAAAGAAAATCCCACGTACAAGTTCCAAGGGAGAACCCTAACACTCAAAAGAAAATCCCACATACGAGCTCCAAGGGAGAACCCTAACACTCAAAAGAAAATCCCGCATACAAGTTCCAAGGGGGAACCCTAACACTAAAAAAAAAAATCCCACATACAAGTTCCAAGGGGGAACCCTAACACTCAAAAGAAAATCCCACTTAAGTTCCAAGGGAGAACCCTAACACTCAAAAGAAAATCTCACATACAAGTTCCAAGGGAGAACCAACCCTAACATTCAAAAGAAAATCCCACATACAAGTTCAAAGTTCCACAGACAGAATGATGTTCCTCATTGGTACCCACAAGAAATGCTCTTTAAAAAATCTTGGAAAAAATAATAAAAGAAGAAAGAAAATTAAATTAAAAAAAAGTGAAGAAAAACATGCAAAAGTAATCTCAAATTAAAAATAAGCAAAACTTTTTTTTTTTAGAACATAATGAAAAATTACTCCTCTCTCTCTCTCCCTCTCTCTCTCTCTCTCTTCCTAGCTCATCTAGAAGTGGGTTAGAATTAGTATGAGTGAGTCAGTTACACAAGGGGCTGTATATATTTAGGAGATAGGTACATAGGTACTGATTTTCTCTAATCACGATCGAATATACTACGGGCTAAAAAATTCCCGGAGGGACGGACCCAGCTTGTTCCTCCTTCAAACAGGGGTACACAAATGCTCTCAAATTTGAACATCAGGAGTTCTCATTTGCAAAAAAAAAGTCAAAATTTCGCTAATAGTGAATAGGAGAGCGCGGATTTGATCCCCAACTGAGGCATGCAATTTTATCATCTTTTTATTAAACAAATGCTCTCAAATTTGAACATCAGGAGTTCTCATTTGCAAAAAAAAAGTCAAAATTTCGCTAATAGTGAATAGGAGAGCGCGGATTCGATCCCCTACTGAGGCATGAAATTTTATCATATTTTTATTAAAAAACTTGACCACATTGTAATGATATGATGATATACCTAATACACTAATGGAGCTCTAACGGATAGGTGGTATCGCCTCTGATATTTGGTACTATACCTAATACACTAATGGAGCTCTAACGGATAGGTGGTATCGCCTCTGATGTTTGGTACGTTAACTTGTACCCTGTATATTGGAAATTAATCGGAAAATCAGCTGCACTGTATCAAGTAGAATGATTGGCAATATTTCCACGCAAAGTCGATTCCAAAAGTTACGTATAATAAGCGGATTGTAACAAAATATGAACGTTAACTTGTACCCTGTATATTGGAAATTAATCGGAAAATCAGCTGCACTGTATCAAGTAGAATGATTGGCAATATTTCCACGTAAAGTCGATTCCAAAAGTTACGTATAATAAGCGGATTGTAACAAAATATGACGTAAAACACAATGATGTGAAATTGTAGATGCCATTCAAATTGCAACAGGGGGAACAGCAAAAATTAAACTGCGTACAGGTACTCATATCTGACTAATGCTGGGTCCACACGTAACAGTTTATACTTGACAGCTTTCATGACAAGTTTGGCTGGGTTTGAGGACAAGTTAGTTGGGTAGAAGAGCTCCTCCCAGGAGAACCCTAACACTCAAAAGAAAATCCCACATCTCAGTTCCAAGGGAGAACCCTAACACTCAAAAGAAAATCCCACATACAAGTTCCAAGGGAGAACCCTAACACTCAAAAGAAAATCCCGCATACAAGTTCCAAGGGAGAACCCTAACACTCAAAAGAAAATCCCACATACAAGTTCCAAGGGGGAACCCTAACACTCAAAAGAAAATCCCACATACAAGTTCCAAGGGAGAACCCTAACACTCAAAAGAAAATCCCACATACAAGTTCCAAGGGAGAACCCTAACACTCAAAAGAAAATCCCACATACGAGTTCCAAGGGAGAACCCTAACACTCAAAAGAAAATCCCACATACAAGTTCCAAGGGAGAACCCTAACACTCAAAAGAAAATCCCACATACAAGTTCCAAGGGAGAACCCTAACACTCAAAAGAAAATCCCACATACAAGTTCCAAGGGAGAACCCTAACACTCAAAAGAAAATCCCACATACAAGTTCCAAGGGAGAACCCTAACACTCAAAAGAAAATCCCACATACAAGTTCCAAGGGAGAACCCTAACACTCAAAAGAAAATCCCACATACAAGTTCCAAGGGAGAACCCTAACACTCAAAAGAAAATCCCACATACAAGTTCCAAGGGAGAACCCTAACACTCAAAAGAAAATCCCACATACAAGTTCCAAGGGAGAACCCTAACACTCAAAAGAAAATCCCACATACAAGTTCCAAGGGAGAACCCTAACACTCAAAAGAAAATCCCACATACAAGTTCCAAGGGAGAACCCTAACACTCAAAAGAAAATCCCACATACAAGTTCCAAGGGAGAACCCTAACACTCAAAAGAAAATCCCACATACAAGTTCCAAGGGAGAACCCTAACACTCAAAAGAAAATCCCACATACAAGTTCCAAGGGAGAACCCTAACACTCAAAAGAAAATCCCACATACAAGTTCCAAGGGAGAACCCTAACACTCAAAAGAAAATCCCACATACAAGTTCCAAGGGAGAACCCTAACACTCAAAAGAAAATCCCACATACAAGTTCCAAGGGAGAACCCTAACACTCAAAAGAAAATCCCACATACAAGTTCCAAGGGAGAACCCTAACACTCAAAAGAAAATCCCACATACAAGTTCCAAGGGAGAACCCTAACACTCAAAAGAAAATCCCACATACAAGTTCCAAGGGAGAACCCTAACACTCAAAAGAAAATCCCACATACAAGTTCCAAGGGAGAACCCTAACACTCAAAAGAAAATCCCACATACAAGTTCCAAGGGAGAACCCTAACACTCAAAAGAAAATCCCACATACAAGTTCCAAGGGAGAACCCTAACACTCAAAAGAAAATCCCACATACAAGTTCCAAGGGAGAACCCTAACACTCAAAAGAAAATCCCACATACAAGTTCCAAGGGAGAACCCTAACACTCAAAAGAAAATCCCACATACAAGTTCCAAGGGAGAACCCTAACACTCAAAAGAAAATCCCACATACAAGTTCCAAGGGAGAACCCTAACACTCAAAAGAAAATCCCACATACAAGTTCCAAGGGAGAACCCTAACACTCAAAAGAAAATCCCACATACAAGTTCCAAGGGAGAACCCTAACACTCAAAAGAAAATCCCACATACAAGTTCCAAGGGAGAACCCTAACACTCAAAAGAAAATCCCACATACAAGTTCCAAGGGAGAACCCTAACACTCAAAAGAAAATCCCACATACAAGTTCCAAGGGAGAACCCTAACACTCAAAAGAAAATCCCACATACAAGTTCCAAGGTTCTTCTTCCTCTTCGTCTTCTTCTTTCTCCTCCTCCTTCTTCCTCCTCTTCTTCTTCGTCTTCTACTGCTTCTTTTTCCTTTTCTCCTCCTTTTTCTTCTCCTCCTCCTTCTTCCTCTTCTCCTCCTCCTTCTTCTTTTTCTTCTTCCTCTTAGTCTTCTTCTTTCTCCTCCTCCTCTTCTTCTTCGTCTTCTACTGCTTCTTCTTCCGTTTTCCTCCTTTTTCTTCTCCTCCTCCTTCTTCCTCTTCTCCTCCTCCTTCTTCTTTTTCTTCTTCCTCTTCGTCTTCTTCTTTCTCCTTCTTCTTCTTCCTCCTTCTTCTTTTTCTCCTCCTCCTTCTTTTTCTTCTTCTTCTTCTTCCTCCTTCTCCTTTTTCTCCTCCTCCTTTTTTTGCTTCTTATTCAAATTTTCTGCAACATGAGCTCACCAACTTGGTGACCGGTGGCAAAGCACTCTCTCTCTCTCTCTCTCTCTCTCTCTCTCTCTCTACAATAACATGTGTGGAATACTATATATGTTATAAAATCTAAATCATCCTCCCCCAAAACGAGACTCTTCGGACATATTTTACCTTGTGTGAAGAAAGTGAGTAAATGAGAGAGAGAGAGAAATGGGAAGATGCGAAAGAGATAGAAGAAAGATGAAAATAAAAGAGGGCAGAGAGATAACATACAGACAAAGGCGAAAGAGAGAGATAACGAGAATAACAGAGAGAGGGAGAGAGAGAGAGAGAGAGAGAGAGAGATAATAAAAAAGGAATAACACTCGTCACGGAAGGATAATTATGGATAGGAAAGGAAGAAGAAGAAGCTCTCTCTCTCTCTCTCTCTCTCTCTCTCTCTCTCTCTCTCTCTCTCTCTCTCTCTCTCTCTCTCTCTCTCTCAAGGAGTTAGGGGTGAGGAGTATATGAATGACGTCAGAGTTGAAATACCCCGCTAAGCTGAATTGTTGCACGAATGAGGATTAGACTGTGGGATTTTTCAGGTTTTTAACCTCTTTGCTGAATTTTATCCGCGTACAACGTCGATATCTGAAATGTGGTAGTGGTAACATTCGTTGAAGGCGCTTGTCGAGGATTTTCTATCAATCACTGAAGTGAAGCAACTTTGCGCGTGGTTAGTATCCGACTATCTGGATGGGTGGCTCGTGATTGAGCATTTGCGTGGATGCTGGCTTTTCCCGACTTCAGTTATTCTAATGTGAGTAGGCGGCGGGTGTCGCCAAATAAAAAGGGAAAACTTTTCGTCACTAAAACTCCAATAACAAAAGAACTAAAAAAAGCGAATGAGCAGATGAGCTATAATAATAGCTATAACTTTGTAGCCATACACAATCTTCAGGAAAAGCTCTCAAATATTCTTCGATACTTCGATAGAGAGGGATTCTTCATCAGAATTCAGAATTCATAAGATAATAAAGATTTTACATAACACTATAATAATCCCCATTAAGTAGTATCATAATGATCTTAAAACGGTCCTTCCCATAGGGTTTCAACAGGGAGCTATAATTTCTCCTCGTTCGAAATCTCCTGCCCCCAATACTTTCTTCTATCTTCTCCTTTTCTTCCTCTTACCTCCTCCTTCTTTTCCTCCTACCTCCTATTTCCTATTGCTATCCCTATTCTTTATCACCATACTTCTCTCCCTATTCTTTCTCTGTTCCATCTTGCGTCTCTTCGAAAGGTTTTTAATAAATTTTGTATAAAAGTTTCTTGTAGAGAGCAAACAGTGATAGTTCAGTATAAT
>NW_007382085.1:15618-21997 GCF_000475195.1 Diaphorina citri | reverse complement strand
ATGTCCCGACAAAGCCCGTGTCCGGGGAAGCTAGTGAGAGACCGGGCACGAGCGCTGATACCCCGTCAAAGTCCGTGTTCGGGGAGGCGAGTGAGAGACCGAGCACGAGCGCTGATGGCCGGTCAAAATTAGACCCTGCGGGCGAGAGAATCTCTGAGCGTACTGGGCTCGATTTGGCGCCAATATCAACATTGGCAGGTATATGGCAAAGTTCATTTTGCATCTCAGCAGTTTGCTGAAAATGAGTGAAAAATCATAGTGATTGAGGATGGGTATTGAATTATCAATTATTAAGTACTTTATAAAAACATGCAATAAGAATCAAAATTGATAGACCACTTGTTTCTTAAAGGAGGAATTTAACTTTTACACAAGTGTAAAATTGTTCAAAATATTTGATCATGAATGGAGCAAGGGAAGGGGCAATGAATAAATCTCATGACAATTACTTATCAAGACAGTAAATCAATACATGTTATGTAACATATGTATTCTAGTATCCATTTAGAGTAAAATACATAATTTAGTAGGAAAATGAGTATTATTAGCATTTTGTCTTACCTCACATGAGAGTAAACTTTTTGAAATCCTCCAAAACATTTTGAACTTGATACTAGGGTAACCATTGTTGAGCCAACTAGCTAAGAAAAAGGTTAGGGTTTAAGATACTACTACGAAATCTAGAAAGAGTTTTAACGTCACTTTTATCAGCTTCTTGTAAGTTCTCGTCCTAAGAAAAAGGTTAGGGTTTAAGATACTACTACGAAATCTAGAAAGAGTTTTAACGTCACTTTTATCAGCTTCTTGTAAGTTCTCGTGCCGCTGCCGCTGCCGAAGTTTCAACTTTTAACTTTCTTACTTCCACTTTTGTTGAAAAATTGAAAATTCAAATATTTCAAATTCGAATTTTCCCGGGTTCCTCTGGCGTGGAGAAGAGGGGAATCGCCGTGTGCGCGTTAAAATTAAAGTAGGGGAAAACGTGGAAAGATATGGCCGAGTTCTCACATATATTGAAAATCAAAAAAATGTAAACAGACCCAAAAATCGTGCACCGAACGTACAAAACTGCGAATTTGAAGTAAATCAGATTTGTGGCTATTTGGCTATTCCCTGAACAGGTAACTTTTATGGACACTTTTGGTACTCGCTAATTCAAGCCAACTTTTAACTTTCTTACTTCCACTTTTGTTGAAAAATTGAAAATTCAAATATTTCAAATTCGAATTTTCCCGGGTTCCTCTGGCGTCTGGAGAAGAGGGGAATCGCCGTGTGCGCGTTAAAATTAAAGTAGGGGAAAATGTGGAAAGATATGGCCGAGCTCTCACATATGTTGAAAATAAATAAAAAAAAAGTGTAAACAAACCCAAAAATCGTGCACCGAACGTACAAAACTGCGAACTCTGGCGTGGAGAAGAGGGGAATCGCCGTGTGCGCGTTAAAATTAAAGTAGGGGAAAACGTGGAAAGATATGGCCGAGTTCTCACATTTATATTGAAGATCAAAAAAATGTAAACAGACCCAAAAATAAATCGTGCACCGAACGTACAAAACTGCGAGTTTGAAGTAAATTTGTGGCTATTTGGCTATTCCCTGGACAGGTAACTTTTATGGACACTTTTGGTACTCGCTAATTCAAGTTGAACTTGCTTCCAGCTTCGTGAGAAAATTTGGAGACCTTGTGTTCTACGGAGAGCTAAAGGTAGCCTGAACAAACTTAAGACCCAATTGAACCAGTGCCCTTTACTTTCAACCTTCTACCTGAAAATGTACTGATTACTGGACGAAACGTTTGACTTTGCCTTATCGAGGTACTACTTGCTCATATCACTTAAGTACTGTACCGTACCAAGTATTCAGTAAGTGTCATACAGCTATACAGTACTGAATATAGAAAAGGTTTCCAAAATACCTGGGCCATAAAAAACAGCTTCGTGAGAAAATTTGGAGACCTTGTGTTCTACGGAGAGCTAAAGGTAGCCTGAACAAACTTAAGACCCAACTGAACCAGCGCCCTTTATTACTATCTATCAACCTTCTACCTGAGAATGTACTGATTACTGGACGAAACGTTTGACTTTGCCTTATCAAGGTACTACTTGCCCATATCACTTAAGTACCGTACCAAGTACTCAGTAAGTGTCATCAGCTATACAGTACTTGAATTGAACTTGCTTCCAGCTTCGTGAGAAAATTTGGAGACCTTGTGTTCTACGGAGAGCTAAAGGTAGCCTGAACAAACTTAAGACCCAACCGAACCAGCGCCCTTTATTACTATCTATCAACCTTCTACCTGAAAATGTACTGATTACTGGACGAAACGTTTGACTTTGCCTTATCAAGGTACTACTTGCCCATATCACTTAAGTACCGTACCGTACTGTACCAAGTACTCAGTAAGTGTCATACAGCTATACAGTACTTGAATATCTCTAGTAGCGCGGTCAAACTTTCTTGACTTGGCGGGGCAGAGCGCTACCGTGCTCCTTACAGCTTCGTGAGAAAATTTGGAGACCTTGTGTTCTACGGAGAGCTAAAGGTAGCCTGAACAAACTTAAGACCCAACTGAACCAGCGCCTTTTACTATCAACCTTCTACCTGAAAATGCACTGATTACTGGACGAAACGTTTGACTTTGCCTTATCAAGGTACTACTTGCCCATATCACTTAGGTACCGTACTGCACCAAGTACTCAGTAAGTGTCATACAGCTATACAGTACTTAAATATAGAAAAGGTTTCCAAAATACTTGGGCCATAAAAATTCCTTACAATCTTGTCATACACAGTGTACTAATAACAATTGCTTTTTAAAACTAGGTAATTATCAACAAAGCAAATTGAACTTCAACGTCAAAAGACCTAACAGCAGTAGATATGTCTGTAAAGTTTTCAAAGCTGGACATACATCAGGTCGACAAGTTGTTGGAGGAGGTGTCACAATATTGTCGCCTGTGTCTCGTCAACAAAGGAAAAGTGGACATTCAAAATGATGAAATGGTTGCCAAATTCTTCAAGTTGAATATTGAACTGGTGAGTTTATCTGAGGAATTTTAAACACAAAGCCACCCTCCCAAGCACAAAGTGGAAGTCTAGACATTCAAAATGATGAAATGGTTGCCAAATTCTTCAAGTTGAATATTGAACTGGTGAGTTTATCTGAGGAATTTTAAACACAAAGCCCCCCTCCCAAGCACAAAGTGGAAGTCTAAACTCTTAATTATACAGCCATACAGGGCTACAAAATATATTCATTTCCACCCAGGGATTTGTTTTATTTTTATT
Organism: Diaphorina citri; assembly: GCF_000475195.1. Lineage (NCBI taxonomy): Eukaryota > Metazoa > Arthropoda > Insecta > Hemiptera > Psyllidae > Diaphorina > Diaphorina citri. The sequence goes on along the minus strand of NW_007382085.1, from coordinate 18,715 downwards.
TATTTTTTTTCCAAAAGTTGCTGGTCTCATGTGTAGGTAGAAAAAAAAACATCAACAACAATGAAAAATAAATAATTATTTATTTTACAGGTGTCTTCATACAAACTTCCCAAAACTATTTGCAAGGACAAAATAAATTCGTTCCAATGTTCTATTTTCAAAGTGATCTTTTCTTACTACATTAGAACTCCAACTCAACAACAACAATGAAAAATAAATAATTTATTCATTTTACAGGTGTCTTCATACAAACTTCCCAAAACCATCTAGGCTCGCTTGTCATAAAAAAAAAAAAAAATCGTACCTTGTTGCCGGCCAGAATATTTAGCCAATCGTGTGTACACAGCCTTCAGGCCGACAAAGAAAAGTAGGGGAAGTTACGTTTAAATGTTGCTAGCTTCACACTTTAAATTTTGTTACAAAAAAAAAACATTTTCGTTCTTCTTGTGGTTTGCCAAGTTCTTTTTTTAGACGAAAACCGAAAACAGGACTCGATTATTTCCCAAAACCATTTGCAAGGTGTGTGAATCCATTATCAATACATTCTACGAGCACAAAGAGACTTTTGATAAAAACCAATGGACACTCTTCAAAATGATGCAAACTTTACAGATGAAGAAGGAGGCACTTTTGATAAAAACCAATGGACACTCTTCAAAATGATGCAAACTTTACAGATGAAGAAGGAGGCACTAAAGGTGAGTTAAGTGCACCATGTGAGCCCCTACCCCTACTTGTGATACCTACATTATATCAAGGTATTAAAAAACCTAATATGTTGGTGCAAGTTTGAGCTCAATCTGACAACCAAGGCTGGAGTTATGGCCTATTATTTTTTTCATTCCATGTTCATCTTCCAATAGGGGAAGCACCAAAAATGGGGAATTCTTTTTGATCTGTGATTTTTATAGGTCCCACTAATAATTCATATTGAAATTCAGTTCCAAAAATGAAATTTAGAAACATCCACTTTTACAGTAGGGGAAGTTACGTTTAAATGTTGCTAGCTTCACACTTTAAATTTTGTTACAAAAAAAACATTTTCGTTCTTCTTGTGGTTTGCCAAGTTCTTTTTTTTAGACGAAAACAGGAATCGATGATTTCCTTTGTGAAAGTTTTCTTTATACTTTTCTTTGAGGTGGTTTATCTTTAGAATAGAGAAAAACTAAAAAATACGTGTCTAATGATTTTTCTTCATCTTTCCAACGAATCTAATATCTCAAACACTGAAACTACCTCATTTCCTTTGTGAAAGTTTTCTTTATACTTTTCTTTGAGGTGGTTTATCTTTAGATTTCCTCAAATTTCAACTTCCTTCTAATCCACCAATGAAATTATTTTGCTTACCATTTTGTGTCATTGTATTCATTCGTTATTCAACAGATTTAACTCGGCGGTTTGCAGTACGGTCAGATGGTCTGAACTGAATCAAAAAATACAAAAAATATGGAACACAGTAACACAGAAGCACAGTCTTTAGATTTCCTCAAATTTCAACTTCCTTCTAATCCACCAATGAAATTATTTTGCTTACCATTTTGGTGTCATTGTATTCATTCGTTATTCAACAGATTTAACTCGGCGGTTTGCAGTACGGCCAGATGGTCTGTATCAAAAAATACAAAAAATATGGAACAAGTATTCACAGTAACACACAAAAAATACAAATTCAACAAAAAGTAAAAGAAATTAGAAAGTTCTTCTTGTACATACGTTCATTGCGTTTTCCGTTTTATCAGTAGGACAAACCGAAGAAAACAGTGCACTTCACGCAGTATAATCAGGTGATAGAAGTTTAGTGTTTCACCTAAAAGTCACCCGAGAAGTTCATTGATGAAAGTTTGAAAGTTTTCTCAACAAGTCCAAATAGAAAATAGTTTAATCATGTCTACTCCTACTCCAGCAGACTCAGCCCCAGAGCTGAGCTCACTCTTTGATAAGAACAGGTAAGTTAAACAAGATGTTTATGTACATACTGATTCCCTTGTTAAAGAATTGGCAATGGTTGAGTGCAAAGGACATCCACTTGTAAAATTTTGTAGCCAAAACCAAATGTCAGCCCAAAAGCAATCTCCCTAGAGCTGATTGAGGGCTGACAAAAAACACTGACCCTATCTAAACTTGGGAAAAGGTGAAAAAGAGTTTATGTAAATACTGAGAATGGGATGTCCATATTGGCAGAGATCTGCAGAAATTGCTGCCTGCACAGGTCTCCTGTGTTACCTCAAAAGTGTCTAGCTTTTCAAGCAACTCTGGTGTGCAATAAATGCAATATTACCAAAGATGTTGAATTCTGTAGTACTTGGACATGCTGGATTAAGTCAAGGGTCTATTGATAATAAGTACCTACTTATTGCATAACTTAGCTCAAGAGATTTGTGTGACTTTCTTTTTGTATAGAACTCTGTCTATAGAAGTTAAAGTGAGTCAGTTTCAAAAGGGGCTGTATGTATTTAAGATAGAATAAGTATGAGTCACCTAGGTAGTGAAAATGTTCATTTATTTACTAGTTCAGAAGCCACAGTAATGAAAAATTGCTACAAAAAGGAGCTGTCATAAATTTACAGTGACCAGTGTTATTACAGGGTTAGGTTAAACACAAAAAGGATCTTCCTCTTCATTTCTATGACTTCTAAATGATGACCATAATTTATTTTAATTTACAACCATATCTCATTCATTTCTATTTAAAGTCAATATTTAAGGGTATTTGAGTGAAATTTCGAGTGTATGGCCGCCATACACGCCTTATATGGACGCTACGCCACTGTGGAACACACTACACAGTACACACTAACACACAAAAAATACAATTTCAACAAAAAGTAAAAGAAATTAGAAAGTTCTTCTTGTACATACGTTCATTGCGTTTTCCGTTTTATCAGTAGGACAAACCGAAGAAAACAGTGCACTTCACGCAGTATAATCAGGTGATAGAAGTTTAGTGTTTCACCTAAAAGTCACCCGAGAAGTTCATTGATGAAAGTTTGAAAGTTTTCTCAACAAGTCCAAATAGAAAATAGTTTAATCATGTCTACTCCAGCAGCCTCAGCCCCAGAGCTGAAGATCGGAAGAGCGGGGCAGCAGGAATGCCTGG
>NW_007382085.1:12037-15581 GCF_000475195.1 Diaphorina citri | reverse complement strand
CTGTTAAAATCACTTGAGAGGGAAACCAAAAACTCAGCCTCCTCAATTCAAAATCCAAATGAGATTGACACATCCACCAAGGCTATGTCAAATCAAACAAGTGATGTGAAACCTACACAATCACCCAAGCAGTCGCTGGTGCCCATTGGAAAACCAATAACACCCATTAATAATAAGTTAGCAGGAACTGTTGCAACTGATACAAATCCCGCCAAGCTAGTCAATCCACAAATCTCTACCAATTGTAAGACACCCAACAAACGGAAAGTTGCTTTTACGGAGATAGACATGTTCCAATCCACTTCTCCCGCAAAGAAACAAAAGCAACTGGGTTCAACAACACAGAACATCCCTGACAGTCCATCTGAAACCAATAGAAGTCAACAAAGTCCAATAGAAACTTCAAATGGTGACGGGAACAGTAAAGGAATTCGTGCCAGAGGGAGGCCGAGAAAGAAACCTGTGACACAAATGGAATTATGCAAGGGGAAGCCTAATACTGAGGATCAAGATGTCAAACAAAAACCTGTTGAAAATGGAGAGGTCAGTGTTGGGAATTGTGCATCTGGAAAAAAATTCGACGGAGATCAAGAAACAGAGATTGCCGACCGGAATCGTCCAATAGAAACTTCAAATGGTGACGGGAACAGTAAAGGAATTCGTGCCAGAGGGAGGCCGAGAAAGAAACCTGTGACACAAATGGAATTATGCAAGGGGAAGCCTAATACTGAGGATCAAGATGTCAAACAAAAACCTGTTGAAAATGGAGAGGTCAGTGTTGGGAATTGTGCATCTGGAAAAAATTTCGACGGAGATCAAGAAACAGAGATTGCCGACCGGAATTCGTGTGAAATAAGTAAGAACCAGTTGGAAGCCCAAGAAAAGATGGAAGCAACAACTAGCGCAACAACGCCAACGTTATCTGGCCCTCCTAGCAAAAGTCCTAGAATCTCAACAAGTCCCCACATTGCCCGAAGTTCACCTCGCTTAAGTAGAACATCACAAGAATTCGAAGAGAACAAAGAAACGCCTGGCCCTCCTAGCAAAAGTCCTAGAGTCTCAACAAGTCCCCACATTGCCCGAAGTTCACCTCGCTTAAGTAGAACATCACAAGAATTTGAAGAGAACAAAGAAACGCGTACAAATCAGACTACAAATTCACCAGTGCCAAAGGCCAGAGAATCAAGCAAAGAACAAGTTACCAAACTGAGGAAAAACAGCGCCAGTTCTTCAATGATTTCACAAGATATTCCAAAATCTCCTAAGCGAACCAAAACCTCAAGTGGAAAGAAGGAAACGCCAAGTACAAATGGGTTTGACAGCAGTTCTGAGGACGCGCCAAACACATTACAGTCCCCAGTCCTTAGAAGTTCGCGGAAATCAGTTCCACTTGCTCCCGCTACCTCGAATGTATTAGAGTTAATTCAAAGCGAAAATTCGGCCTTGAAAGACCCATCTAAGCCTTTATTAAGTGAAACAACTAGCATATCGAGCCCTAAGCGGAGAAGTACTGGAACTACGTCTAGCTAGTACCTACATCAAGCCCCCTAGACGAAAGGGTATTCAAGATGTAGGAACAAATAGTGTAGACGTTCAAATGGTTTTTAATAATTTGCTACAGAAAGTTGTTTCAGAAGAAGAGTTGAATACTTCAGGCCAACACAAGAGAAGCCAGGACAAGAGATCAGAGAAATAGATTCAACACCACAGAAAACAAGTTGGTATCTATTGGCTCTAACTAGATAGACAAAGCCTAGATCGATATGCTACGCGGTACCGATTTTTTATATTTAATTCAATTTTAGAAGTTCGCGGAAATCAGTTCCACTTGGTCCCGCTACCTCGAATGTATTAGAGTTAATTCAAAGCGAAAATTCGGCCTTGAAAGACCCATCTAAGCCTTTACTAAGTGAAACAACCAGCATATCGAGCCCTAAGCGGAGAAGTACTGGAACTACGTCTAGCTAGTACCTACATCAAGCCCCCTAGACGAAAGGGTAGGAACAAATAGTGTAGACGTTCGAATGGTTTTTAATAATTTGCTACAGAAAGTTGTTTCAGAAGAAGAGTTGAATACTTCAGGCCAACACAAGAGAGGACGTGCCAAACACATTACAGTCCCCAGTCCTTAGAAGTTCGCGGAAATCAGTTCCACTTGGTCCCGCTACCTCGAATGTATTAGAGTCAATTCAAAGCGAAAATTCGGCCTTGAAAGACCCATCTAAGCCTTTACGAAGTGAAACAACCAGCATATCGAGCCCTAAGCGGAGAAGTACTGGAACTACGTCTAGCTAGTACCTACATCAAGCCCCCTAGACGAAAGAGTATTCAAGGTGTAGGAACAAATAATAGTGTAGACGTTCGAATGGTTTTTAATAATTTGCTACAGAAATTTGTTTCAGAAGAAGAGTTGAATACTTCAGGCCAACACAAGAGAAGCCAGGACAAGAGATCAGAGAAATAGATTCAACACCACAGAAAACAAGTTGGTATCTATTGGCTCTCACTAGATAGACAAAGCCTAGATCGATATGCTACGCGGTACCGATTTTTTTTTATTTAATAGAATTTTAATTCTTTATTTATTTGATCAAATGAACAGAGTAGGATAACTGATTAAAATGGAGTATTTTCTCCATATCTTCGAAAATTGAATATCGAGCTAGTCAGGCTTAGAGCAGTCTATAAACACGATAGAATCGCGACTTAGAGCAGTCTGTAAACACGATAGAATTGCAACTTCAAATACTCCATACAAAATTTAGCAATAGATACTATTGTTAGCCCAAAAGCAATCTCCCTAGAGCTGATTGAGGGCTGACAAAAAACACTGACCCTATCTAAACTTGGGAAAAGGTGAAAAAGAGTTTATGTAAATACTGAGAATGGGATGTCCATATTGGCAGAGATCTGCAGAAATTGCTGCCTGCACAGGTGAAAAACAGCGCCAGTTCTTCAATGATTTCACAAGATATTCCAAAATCTCCTAAGCGAACCAAAACCTCAAGTGGAAAGAAGGAAACGGCAAGTACAAATGGGTTTGACAGCAGTTCTGAGGACGTGCCAAACACATTACAGTCCCCAGTCCTTAGAAGTTCGCGGAAATCAGTTCCACTTGGTCCCGCTACCTCGAATGTATTAGAGTTAATTCAAAGCGAAAATTCGGCCTTGAAAGACCCATCTAAGCCTTTACGAAGTGAAACAACCAGCATATCGAGCCCTAAGCGGAGAAGTACTGGAACTACGTCTAGCTAGTACCTACATCAAGCCCCCTAGACGAAAGGGTAGGAACAAATAGTGTAGACGTTCGAATGGTTTTTAATAATTTGCTACAGAAATTTGTTTCAGAAGAAGAGTTGAATACTTCAGGCCAACACAAGAGAAGCCAGGACAAGAGATCAGAGAAATAGATTCAACACCACAGAAAACAAGTTGGTATCTATTGGCTCTAACTAGATAGACAAAGCCTAGATCGATATGGTACGCGGTACCGATTTTTTTTTTATTTCATTCAATTTTAATTCTTTATTTATTTGATCAAATG
>NW_007382085.1:0-6388 GCF_000475195.1 Diaphorina citri | reverse complement strand
TCATCCCTGAAGGAGGAAAGGTAGAGATTCTTAACCCGTTTCAAAAAAATAACCACAAAGTCCTGAAAAACTTCTTCTACTGACAACAAGGAGAAGGTGAAAAACCAAAAATAGTGTAGTGGGCCGAACAAAACAGTTACTGAAGGAAACTAGACCAGTAAGAAAGCAACAAAATAATTGTCAAAACTAACATAACAATAATAAGAAAGGGAAATCCAAACTAATTGTCACAACTAACATAGGTGGAAATCGTGTATTCGACCAACAAACAGTTACTCAATAAAACTGAGCGGGTTAGCAAGGGACGTCTAAGATAAACGACTTTATAACTGACATATGTAGGAACAGACCTTCAAACAATTGAAGTTAAAAGACCCTGGATGACAACTTTAAGTGGTAGTGACCATAATAACAGTAGATAGAAAAGGTAGAGCAATACAAGGACACACGGTAACCACGAAGATTTGCCCTAAGACAGAACATCTGAAGTGGGTAACAACAAGGTTTGTTTGCCTTATATAGAAGAAACAAATAATTAGTGTGGTCAACAAGAAAAACACCCCTTTCGTCCACAAAGGCACTCCAAAAAAATCGAAAAGTAATCCTGGTCCCAAAGGAAGGACAAGGGTAACTATTCGGGGGTTCCGTCGTCTCGGTTCAAAGCAAATCGTTTAAGGAAGTACTTACGTTGCGTAAGGTCTAGTCCTAAATAGGATTTAAAGAAACTCAGGTACGAGATGACGGACCGAGCCGAAGGTGACAAAGCAGGCCTACGCTCTACAAGAGAGTGGAAATAGGCGTTCAACCTATCGACTGGGAACGGCACAAACTGGAAGATCTAGCGGGAAAGGCAAAGAATAGAGGGGAGAGAGCTCATGTCAGAGATGCAATAGACTGATGGGAAAGGGGTAGACAAAATAGTGGAGAGAGACCAGTAGTTCTGTGACGCTTCAAGAATACTACCGTAGGTAGTAGGGACAAGTAAACAGAGAGAAAAGTCGGTTCTAGTGGAAGAACAAGAGAAAGTGCGTGCCCCAGACCTTGACTCGACACCAGAAGATTAGTTGTCCTCTTTTTAGGTCACGAGACGACTATACTGTTAAAATCACTTGAGAGGGAAACCAAAAACTCAGCCTCCTCAATTCAAAATCCAAATGAGATTGACACATCCACCAAGGCTATGTCAAATCAAACAAGTGATGTGAAACCTACACAATCACCCAAGCAGTCGCTGGTGCCCATTGGAAAACCAATAACACCCATTAATAATAAGTTAGCAGGAACTGTTGCAACTGATACAAATCCCGCCAAGCTAGTCAATCCACAAATCTCTACCAATTGTAAGACACCCAACAAACGGAAAGTTGCTTTTACGGAGATAGACATGTTCCAATCCACTTCTCCCGCAAAGAAACAAAAGCAACTGGGTTCAACAACACAGAACATCCCTGACAGTCCATCTGAAACCAATAGAAGTCAACAAAGTCCAATAGAAACTTCAAATGGTGACGGGAACAGTAAAGGAATTCGTGCCAGAGGGAGGCCGAGAAAGAAACCTGTGACACAAATGGAATTATGCAAGGGGAAGCCTAATACTGAGGATCAAGATGTCAAACAAAAACCTGTTGAAAATGGAGAGGTCAGTGTTGGGAATTGTGCATCTGGAAAAAATTTCGACGGAGATCAAGAAACAGAGATTGCCGACCGGAATTCGTGTGAAATAAGTAAGAACCAGTTGGAAGCCCAAGAAAAGATGGAAGCAACAACTAGCGCAACAACGCCAACGTTATCTGGCCCTCCTAGCAAAAGTCCTAGAGTCTCAACAAGTCCCCACATTGCCCGAAGTTCACCTCGCTTAAGTAGAACATCACAAGAATTCGAAGAGAACAAAGAAACGCGTACAAATCAGACTACAAATTCACCAGTGCCAAAGGCCAGAGAATCAAGCAAAGAACAAGTTACCAAACTGAGGAAAACCAGCGCCAGTTCTTCAATGATTTCAAAAGATATTCCAAAATCTCCTAAGCGAACCAAAACCTCAAGTGGAAAGAAGGAAACGCCAAGTACAAATGAGTTTGACAGCAGTTCTGAGGACGTGCCAAACACATTACAGTCCCCAGTCCTTAGAAGTTCGCGGAAATCAGTTCCACTTGGTCCCGCTACCTCGAATGTATTAGAGTTAATTCAAAGCGAAAATTCGGCCTTGAAAGACACTTCTAAGCCTTTACTAAGTGAAACAACTAGCATATCGAGCCCTAAGCGGAGAAGTACTGGAACTACGTCTAGCTAGTACCTACATCAAGCCCCCTAGACGAAAGGGTAGGAACAAATAGTGTAGACGTTCGAATGGTTTTTAATAATTTGCTACAGAAAGTTGTTTCAGAAGGAGAGTTGAATACTTCAGGCCAACACAAGAGAAGTCAGGACAAGAGATCAGAGAAATAGATTCAACACCACAGAAAACAAGTTGGTATCTATTGGCTCTGACTAGATAGACAAAGCCTAGATCGATATGCTACGCGGTACCGATTTTTTTATTTAATTCAATTTTAATTCTTTATTTATTTGATCAAATGCACAGAGTAGGATAACTGATTAAAATGGAGTATTTTCTCCATATCTTCGAAAATTGAATATCGAGCTAGTCAGACTTAGAGCAGTCTATAAACACGATAGAATCGCGACTTAGAGCAGTCTGTAAACACGATAGAATCGCAACTTCAAATACTCCATACAAAATTTAGCAATAGATACTATTGTGATTTTGATGTGATGATTTATTCAGAGTATTTAGCTATACTCGGACCTTTGAGTTCTTTTTACTTTTTTGATTTTGTCAACTGTAGGTTACCAAGCCTTTCTTTACGTTTACACATTTTGTTTTATCATTTTGAAAAACCTTTTCATTAGGTTGTCTTACTTTATTTTATTAGGTACCTACTATTCTTATTATCTTATGATTTAATAAAAAATAATGAACTTTTTATTACATGCCAGTTAGAAACTTTTTACCTTTTACTTTCCTTTTTATTTAGGTTTTCAGTGGCAGGGGTTTAATATGCGATGTGGCGACAAGCTACCCATCTACTCACATTGATAAAAAGGATCTTCCTCTTCATTTCTATGACTTCTAAATGATGACCATAATTTATTTTAATTTACAACCATATCTCATTCATTTCTAGGTTGGACACTGAATGGCAGAAGTATCTTCTCTTACTTTACTCGCCACTTGGTTTGATTCTATGTATTCTCCGAGTCTTCATAGCAATTCACATGTATCTGGTTGCCTCAGTGCTTCCCAGGATGACAGCTCTAAGAAGGTAAGTAAACTTCTTCTCAAAAATAAGGTACTTGTACTTGTTCAGAAAACATGTCAATGAAAAATTGCTACAAAAAGGAGCTGTCATAAATTTACAGTGACCAGTGTTATTACAGGGTTAGGTTAAACACAAAAAGGATCTTCCTCTTCATTTCTATGACTTCTAAATGATGACCATAATTTATTTTAATTTACAACCATATCTCATTCATTTCTAGGTTGGACACTGAATGGCAGAAGTATCTTCTCTTACTTTACTCGCCACTTGGTTTGATTCTATGTATTCTCCGAGTCTTCATAGCAATTCACATGTATCTGGTTGCCTCAGTGCTTCCCAGGATGACAGCTCTAAGAAGGTAAGTAAACTTCTTCTCAAAAATAAGGTACTTGTACTTGTTCAGAAAACATGTCAATGAAAAATTGCTACAAAAAGGAGCTGTCATAAATTTACAGTGACCAGTGTTATTACAGGGTTAGGTTAAACACAAAAAGGATCTTCCTCTTCATTTCTATGACTTCTAAATGATGACCATAATTTATTTTAATTTACAACCATATCTCATTCATTTCTAGGTTGGACACTGAATGGCAGAAGTATCTTCTCTTACTTTACTCGCCACTTGGTTTGATTCTATGTATTCTCCGAGTCTTCATAGCAATTCACATGTATCTGGTTGCCTCAGTGCTTCCCAGGATGACAGCTCTAAGAAGGTAAGTAAACTTCTTCTCAAAAATAAGGTACTTGTACTTGTTCAGAAAACATGTCAATGAAAAATTGCTACAAAAAGGAGCTGTCATAAATTTACAGTGACCAGTGTTATTACAGGGTTAGGTTAAACACAAAAAGGATCTTCCTCTTCATTTCTATGACTTCTAAATGATGACCATAATTTATTTTAATTTACAACCATATCTCATTCATTTCTAGGTTGGACACTGAATGGCAGAAGTATCTTCTCTTACTTTACTCGCCACTTGGTTTGATTCTATGTATTCTCCGAGTCTTCATAGCAATTCACATGTATCTGGTTGCCTCAGTGCTTCCCAGGATGACAGCTCTAAGAAGGTAAGTAAACTTCTTCTCAAAAATAAGGTACTTGTACTTGTTCAGAAAACATGTCAATGAAAAATTGCTACAAAAAGGAGCTGTCATAAATTTACAGTGACCAGTGTTATTACAGGGTTAGGTTAAACACAAAAAGGATCTTCCTCTTCATTTCTATGACTTCTAAATGATGACCATAATTTATTTTAATTTACAACCATATCTCATTCATTTCTAGGTTGGACACTGAATGGCAGAAGTATCTTCTCTTACTTTACTCGCCACTTGGTTTGATTCTATGTATTCTCCGAGTCTTCATAGCAATTCACATGTATCTGGTTGCCTCAGTGCTTCCCAGGATGACAGCTCTAAGAAGGTAAGTAAACTTCTTCTCAAAAATAAGGTACTTGTACTTGTTCAGAAAACATGTCAATGAAAAATTGCTACAAAAAGGAGCTGTCATAAATTTACAGTGACCAGTGTTATTACAGGGTTAGGTTAAACACAAAAAGGATCTTCCTCTTCATTTCTATGACTTCTAAATGATGACCATAATTTATTTTAATTTACAACCATATCCCATTCATTTCCAGGTTGGACACTGAATGGCAGAAGTATCTTCTCTTACTTTACTCGCCACTTGGTTTGATTCTATGTATTCTCCGAGTCTTCATAGCAATTCACATGTATCTGGTTGCCTCAGTGCTTCCCAGGATGACAGCTCTCAGAAGGTAAGTAAACTTCTGCTCAAAAATAACATACTTGTACTTGTTCAGAAAAATTGTCAATGAAAAATTGCTACAAAAAGGAGCTGTCACAAATGAGCAGTAACCAGGGTAATTATAGGGTTAGGTGAAACACAAAAAGGAGCTTTCTTTTTCATTGTCTTGGCTTCTGAATATTTACAAAAAAAAATTATTCCTTTCTTACTTGTGGATTATTTTTTATTGGTATTATACAAATATGTCACTTTTCTGGTGATCCTCACATGTATCAGTACCTAGATTAATAGAAGCTTAACCCATCCTTTAGGGCTGTACGCCGTACATTTAAGCCTCAGGTGGGCTTTTCATGAATGGTAGAGCACAGTACCTACTTGGTTCAGAAAAATTTTCTGGCCATCCAAAGGGACAGATTGTGGTCCCGAGCAATCATTTACCTATGTTAGTTACATTGTAGGTACTTTACATAAATCCCTGCTCCTCACCTAAGCCTCACAAATATTGTATTAGTAATGTTTACTTTTTTTACTCACCTTACAATCTAACAATACAAACATGATTACCTACCTTATTTAATTTGGGGTTGTTGAACTGTTATTATTTATTTATTTATTACCTTCTAGCTATTTACTTCCTTACATCAATTTTGCTACTTTTTTTGTCAGCGCGGCCACCTTGTAAGCAATAGGTCGCGGGTTTGATTCCCGCCCGGGGCGGATTTTATTCTCAACAGAGGTTCGTTTTTACTACTTTTTTTTTGTCAGCGCGGCCACCTTGTAAGCAATAGGTGGCGGCTTCGATTGCCCAATCGCGTTCATTTGCTATCGACCAGTTTCAATTGATTTTTAGTTGCTACGGATACAAAATATACACTGGAATGCAAAAAAAAAATTAGGACAGTTTTCAGTTTTTATTGAACACTGTTACAGCCATTTTAAAGTCAATCTGTTCCAAATTATCTGCACGTCAGTGTATTGAAATTAAAATGTAAAACAAAGTCGGAAATACACATTGCGCTTGCGTAATGAGGAACTTCTAGAAAGAGTTTAGGATCCACTATGCATATGAATTTCAGGAAAGCACTAAAAGGAATCCCTAATCATTAAGGTACGACTGTGCATTCGGCCCTACATTTAAAGTTAGATTGGCCACCCTAGTTAGCTTAGTTGGTAGTGCGTCTGCCTCGTAAGCGCTAGGCCACGGGTTCCTGATGGGATAACATTAGTTCTCGGAACGGCTGGCTTTCTCCTATCCTGTCTTCCTTCTCTCTTCGATTTCGGGACGATAAGACCATAGCAG
>NW_007382084.1:7431-9571 GCF_000475195.1 Diaphorina citri | reverse complement strand
CCATAAATATTAATGGCATGTACTGTGATGGGACTTGGTAGACCTGTGCATGAGCGCTACACGCCCTACACTTGAATTAAGACCGCGCTACGCCACTGCTTAATAGTCAAAATTCCAGACATTTGTAAACAACAACAACAACAACTTTGTTACATATTTCTGCTATTCTAGAATTTCTAGAAATAAGCACTTGTTTTTCTTTCGTACAACTTCAGGAATTTTTTACTTTTGCACTTTTTTCAGACATTTACTTATTTGGACAAAAAAAAACTCTTGGACATGGCGTCGCGTTGTATCAAATTGAAAAACTTGGACATGTGTCCCATAAATTTCACACAGTATGACACTAATTTATTGTACTGTGTACCTACTTATGTGAAAATGAGCTTTCTTGGACTAATTATCCTATTCTACTTTTTTTTTCATCTTTCAGATTTTACTAATGCACATAGCAAGTATAGAGCGAGGACCTTTGTCCACCTTGGGTTCTCCTCTTATTATTCGATGCAAAACATTTCTCTCCGTCACGTTTGTTATACCACGGGAACGTGAATGTTATGATATCTACGTGACGCTACAGAAACTATCACGTCCCGGTAAGTAAACGTCTGTGTATCATAGGATCTCCTCTTTTTTTTTAAGTTTGCAGAGCCAAAAAAACTTCGACGCCGCCAGGAATCGAACCCGGGACCTCCGATGTGCAAGCCTAGTGTGATACCCACTCGCCCACAGAGGTTGCTAAAGAGTTAGATATTGTTCAGTTGTATATGATGGTGATGGATATACGCCACCATTATGGACTTTCGTCTATGTTAATGTTGGGGTATCAACCCTGTTTCTCTTCTCTGTTGTAGTTCACATTGAGGAGTTGTACTGTTTCACCTATACGTCCACCACGGAATCTCCAAAGTCCTATGGATGGGATTTCTTCAGTTTAGAACAAGAGTTCAAGCGAATGCAAGTGCCCAACGATGAATGGTGTCTGACCAATTTGAATAAAAACTATGAGGTAAGCTTGTCGACATACTACGGGGTGGGACATGCTACGGCACAGACCCGTGAAGTTCAAGGTATCAGATGTTTCATCGCTATGATATAAAAAGATACCGCCTTGAGGTAAGCTTATCGCCAATCCCTTAAGAGACAAAGGGATCGGCATGCTACGACACAGACCCGTAAATTGTAGCAAATTTAATCGCTACGAAATGAAAAAAAAAAAGATGATATCTGTGACCCAAAACGAAATCGAGATCAAAGGTAGCGCTATTTTTTCTGTGGAATTTGGCGAGTGTCTCAACAACTACACCACCGAGGCAAGAACAAGAATAAAGAGCCTACCTCTGTAGCAAACTCTTTAAGAGCGGTGACTCAATCGGGAGGTGCTGGGTTCGAATCCTGCAGGGGCAAAGAAAATTCTGATCAACCTTTCCATACCCAAATAAGTATCCCAAGAAACTCTGCTCTCCCCCCCCCTCCCCTTCTCCTTCTTCTTCTTCTTCTTTCTTCTTCTTCTTCTTCTTCTTTCTTCCTTCTTCTTCTTCTCCTTCTTCTTCTTCCTTCTTCTTCTTCTTCTTCTTCTTCTTCTCCTTCTCCTTCTTCTTCTTCTTCTTCTTCTTCTCTTCTCCTTCTTCTTCTTCTCCTTCTTCCTTCTCTTCCTTCTTCTTCTTCTTCTTCTTCTTCAAAGAACTTAATTAGTGGTCTCGTTTCCTCAGCTATGTGAACACATACCCCCGGTTTATCTTACGTGGCCCACCTCGGCCTACCACAGATCAATTCTACTGGGTAGCTCAAAGTTCGCTCCAAAGGTCTGTCTCCCGCGTGTTAACTATTTGCCATCGGAGTAACCAGCGGTCATATGCCGCTGTAGTCAACCGCTGAGCGGCTTCTCAGCCCCGGTGTTTAGAGGACGACAACTACTCAACTGTATCCTGCGGACCAACCCGGGTCCAACTTTATGTATGTGTGGTGGACACACGGGCCTAGGGGTACAGTATTATCGTAAAGGGTATCACGTCACGTCACGCGGAGCTCATGGGGAGTTCAGAAAGATGTAGTTCAAAGTTTTCCCATTATATTGGTACGTATTTCGTATCAGACAGCCACCAGCTATTACGACCACATCGTCTACTCACAACAAGGT
>NW_007382084.1:0-1530 GCF_000475195.1 Diaphorina citri | reverse complement strand
TACCCCTAATTAATTAGGTTACTAAACATATGATTTATTACTTTACATTCATTGTTTCCATTGTACATATTGCTACATTCTGGATTTTTTCATTGTGGACTTTATTTTAAAGATCAAAAATAAATCAGAATAATCAAATTATTTGTGGGAAAAGCTCTGCTTTAGCTTTTGTCGAACTGTGTGTGTGGGTGTGGGGCTTTCTGAGTGTCTTCGTTTCTTCTTTGATATGATTCCTTGGTCTAATATGTGTGCTTTTGTACCCTGGCGGTAATGCCTTCACTGGGCGCTACTGATCTAAAGTAGCCTCAATGAGATTGTCTCACGAGGAGTGCACCGCGGAACTGCCCTAAAAGCACAAAGCCCAATTGTTTGGACCGGCAGGGAATCGAATTTGGGATTCCGGCGTGTAAGCCTGTGTGATGCCCTCGGCTACGGAAGGTTGTAATGTTGTATGTTGAAGGGCTCAATTATGGATAGTGAAGGTCATCGATTAGAAACAACAGAGGAAGAATATTAAATCTTGTTTTTCTTTGCGTTTTCCCGTGTACGACGGGGTCGGCGTATTTCGTCAGCCTTCATACGCACCGCTAACTAGCGGTAATTGCTTTGGGATGACATTTGGTTTTGGCTATAAATTTTAAGGAGTGGATTGCCCTTCGCTGAATCTTCGATCTTTGCAACGGGAATTCAAGGGCTGGTATAATCCCTATATTGAATCCCCCCAGCCAGACTATACTGGTCTACTCCCTGTTTAACATTCCCATCAAGAGAGTAGTAGGATTTTATTTCTGTTCTCGTTTCTCAGGTGGAAAATGTCCGCATGTTGAACAGAGCCGACCTGAGGAAACCTTTCGTTGGAACCTTACACCTGACAACCACAGCACTGATCTTCCAGGATACCGACTGCAAGAAGGAAACATGGGTATGTATACCAGACCGCCAGACCCGTATTGAGGGGGACGAAGGGGCCCAGGCCCAAACTCGGGCTTGAAAAAAAAATCCATAACAGTAGGTAACAACTAAGTTTGTTACATAGAGGAAAATGCCTTAATAGCAGTGGCGTAGCGTGTATGTATGGCGGCCATACAACTCAAAAGTTCACTCTAGTGCCCATAAATATTAATGGCATGTACTGTGATGGGACTTGGTAGACCTGTGCATGAGCGCTACACGCCCTACACTTGATTTAAGACCGCGCTACGCCACTGCTTAATAGTCAAATTGTCAAAATTTGTAAACAACAACAACAACAACTTTGTTACATATTTCTACTATTCTAGAATTTCTAGAAATAAGCACTACTTGTTTTTCTTTCGTACAACTTCAGGAATTTTTACTTTTGCACTTTTTCAGACATTTATTTGGGAAAAAAAGAAAAAAACTCTTGGACATGGCGTCGCGTCGTATAAATTGAAAAAACTTGGACATGTGTCCCATAAATTTCACACAGTATGACACTAATTTCTTGTACTGTGTACCTACTTATGTGAAAATGAGCTTTCTTGGACTAATTATCCTATTCTACTTTTT
>NW_007382083.1:7500-9573 GCF_000475195.1 Diaphorina citri | reverse complement strand
ACAAGATGGCGGACGAGGAAGACGAGGTGGAGGTGTTTTGGTACAGTTCTGAGTTGTCTGAAACGAGAAAGGGTGAAGAATACTACTACTTATAGTTCTTTTTTTTTTTTTAAGAGGTTTGACAGAGAGGGAGCTGTAACTGCTAGGGTCTTATCGTCCCGAAATCGAAGAGAGAAGTATCTCTAACCGTTTAGTCGGTATAGCTGAAAACCGCCAAAAAAAAAAACGGTAGAAATCTGTCCAAAAGCGGTAAAAATACCGCCAACACCTATCTCAAACAAACGTTTTGTGTTGCATCCTTGTCACATTTGTGAATTACATACCAAATTTCAAGTCTCTAGCTCATACCGTTCCCGAGATATTCCCGAGATACCGTTGTTAAATTACACTGAAAACCAAAAAAGCGGTAAAATGCCGCCAACCGTTGCACCGGTCTTAACAAAAAGTTTCGTGTCGCATCCTTGTCACATTTGACATCTACATACCAAATTTCAAGTCTCTAGCTCTTACCGTTCTTGAGATATTTTGTTTACAGACAGACAAACGGACCAATGGCTGAAACTTTGGCTTTAGGCTCTAGGGACCTCAAAACGTGTTTTGACACTAAAAACTGACCATCGAAAATTTGACTCGATTACATTACTTTCCTTCCTATAGGATAAGGAAAGTAAAAATGTAGTGTTTTATTTAGAGTGTGGAGGTTGAATATTATAAAATACAATAAAATAAATACCTAGGTATCTATCTTTATTAAAATGGTAGGAGTTGCTTAACTCCAATAGATGGATGAATAGGTGTGGATGTGTTTGGGATAGGCTATTAGTTATTTATGTGTTTGGTGATTGGTGTGGATGGGTTTGTCTCTCAAAATTATATATTAATACTAATAATAATACTAAAATAATTAATACGAAAATAAGAAGAAAAGAAAGTTCTTCACTTGACTAAATAAACAACTTTATTGATGGAATAACTACCTACATATTATGGTTATTTTACCAATGACTTAATGAGGGATTTCACTAATATTTTTTCTTTTTTTTTTTCAATGATCCAAACAGGCATTTTAAAACCCCTCCTTTTTGGATCACTAAAAACTCCTTTTTGGGTCATTAAAAATTCTCCCATTAGTGAAATCTCTCATCAAGTCATTGGTGAAATCCATCATTATTCTATTTTAACGAAAATTATTTCACTCACCACTCCGGAAGCGATTTTCTTCACCAAACAAGGCAGTGTTGCCGTTCCGCCCAGCTGAGCCAGAATCACCGTGCAGTTCTCCGTCGAGAAGATCTGATTGGCAACACTGGACGATGTTGCAACACTGCGTTTTTGTGCTCGTTGAGAAAACAAGATGGCGGACGAGGAAGACGAGGTGGAGGTGTTTTGGTACAGTTCTGAGTTGTCTGAAACGAGAAAGGGTGAAGGATACTACTTAGTTCTCAAATTCAAATTCTTTGTGGTATACCTGAGCTTTTTCACAACTTTTGTGGATATCACAGCATTACTAAGTGCCTCCTTTGTAATCCATTTAAATACATATTTCAATAATCTTTTACACTGGTAATGCCACCACTGGTCGCTACTCGACTTAGTTATTTGAAACGAATCTGATCTAGAGAATGGCTGAGGGACTAACACCCATATTTATGAACAAAATGCTGGCTCTTAAGTTCGTGCCAAGCATAGTCTCAAGGCATTTGATTGGTCAATTTTGACTTGAGACTGATCTAAGAACGATCATTCTTGTTCATAAATACGAGTGTAAGTCTGTCTGAGGGACTATAATATAAACAGAGAGTAGATCAGCGTCTAGCTAGGGGACTATAAACGATAAAAGTTTGACTAAGCTTAGGGGTGCTTAAATTTGTAATGTGTCATATTTGAAAAATAAAGATTCATATTCAAATTCAAATTCAAAATTCTCCTCCTATTTCTCCTTCTCCTTCTTTTCCTCTTTCTCCTTCTCCTTCTTTTCCTCTTTCTCCTTCTCCTTCTCCTCCTATTTCTCCTTCTCCTTCTTTTCCTCTTTCTCCTTCTCCTTCTTTTCCTTTTTCTCCTTCTTTTCCTCTT
>NW_007382083.1:0-2500 GCF_000475195.1 Diaphorina citri | reverse complement strand
GAGAGAGAGAGAAAGAGAGAGAGAGAGAGAAAGAGAGAGAGAGATAGGAAAGAAGGGTTCATAAATAATTACGGAGAGAGAGGAAAAGAGAATGTTAAGGAGAGAGAAAGAGAGGGCAAACTAAAGAAAGACGGTGGAATTTATGAGAGAGAGAGAGGGGGGAAAATATGTCAAAGAGTAATCTCTCCCACCTTATTTTGACTTCTAACTTCCTGAGAGAGAGAGATAGGAAAGAAGGGTTCATAAATAATTACGGAGAGAGAGGAAAAGAGAATGTTAAGGAGAGAGAAAGAGAGGGCAAACTAAAGAAAGACGGTGGAATTTATGAGAGAGAGAGAGGGGGGAAAATATGTCAAAGAGTAATCTCTCCCACCTTATTTTGACTTCTAACTTCCTCTCTCTCTCTCTCTCTCTTTATTCTTTTCTCATCCCACATAAATTCCATTTGATTTTTCTTTATTTTCCTCTCTCTCTCTACCCACCTCACCTCACTTATTTGTTCTTTTATCTTGTTCATTATGGCTTCCTCTCCTTCTCTCCCTTCTCTCTCTCTCTCCCTTCTTATCGTCCCCCTCTCTCTTTCTGTTTTTTTTCTTCTTTCCCTCTCTCTCCTTTCCTTGTAGATACTGTCTTCCTCTTTCCCTTTATCTCCCCTTGGGTACATTCTCTCTTCCATTCTCCTTCTCTCTCCCAATCTTTCTCTCTCTTCTTCTCTCCCTTCTCTCTCTCATTTCATTTCAAAGATACCTATCAAATCTGACTTGAGCCTGGATTTGAGGATTTTATTTTATTTCCTAACTCCTAAAATCTCTCTCTCTCTCTCTCTCTTTCCTTCTCTCTCCCTCTCTCTCTTCCCTTCTTTCTCTCTCTCTCTTTCCTTCTCTCTCTTTCTCTCTCTCTTTCCTTCTCTCTCTCTTTCCTTCTCTCTCTCTTCCCTTCTCGCCGTTTCTCTCCCTTTCCTCCTTCCTCATTTCCTTCGCTTTCTCTTCATCTTCCTTTATCTCTTCTTTCTTAATCTTCTTGTCTGTCTTTCTCCTTTTCCCCTCTTTCTCCTTTTCACGTTCTCTCCTCTCTCTGTCTTTCCCTCTCGCTCTTGAGGGTTATTCATCTCGAGGGAAAAAGATTTTTTTTTTTTTTTTTTTTAATAGGTAGGTGTCCTTAAAGTCAGAGGAAGAAAAAAACTCAATGAATACATGGTAGGTAGAAACCAAGAATTGTATATTTGGTTAAGAAAAGATTCGGTTTTATTATGAAGAACTTTAGATAATTCAATTCAAAGTCGAAATTTGTACCAAGTATGGACTCATGACTTAGTCCATACTTTCGTGGAATGGGCTACAGAAAGTATCTTTTTTTTTATTATTAATTTATTAAAGTGTGCAAACATAATAATTATAAAATGTTATATACAGAAAGTATCTAATCCATCCTGCGTTGTTTAAACTTCAAAATTCAATTTTTTCATTTCCATTTTTTCGCTGTTCTTCTTCCTACATTTCACTGAATCAACAAGAGGTAAATTTATTCAAGAGGTTCTCGGAAGCTTTTAAGATACACCCTGTATATATATTCCTACATTTCACTGAATCAACAAGAGGTAAATTTATTCAAGAGGTTCTCGGAAGCTTTTAAGATACACCCTGTATATATAATGTAATTTGTCTTTTTTTTTTTCACAAACGTGAAGTCAAGAGGAAGACGGAAGATCATTTCTGTTCCCACGAGATTGGAGAGAGAAGAAATGTTTACAATATATGGGGAGGGAGAGAGAGAGAGGAGAAAGGAAAGAGAGAGAGAGGGGGGGGAGAAACAGAGAGAGGGAGGGAGGAGAGTTCACAAACGTGAAGTCAAGAGGAAGACGGAAGATCATTTCTGTTCCCACGAGATTGGAGAGAGAAGAAATGTTTACAATATATGGGGTGGGGAGGGAGAGAGAGAGAGGAGAAAGGAAAGAGAGAGAGAGAGAGAGGGAGAGAGGGAGGGAGGAGAGGGAAAGTAAGAAGGGAAAAATGTTTGCAGTAAGGATCTTCCTTATTGCAAAGAGAAAGAGGAGCAGAAATTGGAGAAAGAAGGAGAATTTTTTTCAGTACATGGGAAGACAGAGAGGAAGAATAGAAGGAGAAAGAGAGAGAGAGAGAGAGAAAAGTCTTCTAGAGAGAGAGAGAGAGAGAGAGAGAAAGAGATAGAGAGAGAAAAAGAAAAAAGTCTTCTAGAGAGAGAGAGAGAGAGAGAGAAAAAGAAAAAAGTCTACTAGAGAGAGAGAGAGAGAGAGAGAGAAAAGAAGAAGTAAGAAATTTTACAATATCATCAAGGGAGGAAAAGAAGAGATAGAAAGGAAGGGAAGAAGAGTGAGAGAGAGAGAGAAAGGAAGGAAGGAAGAGAGAGAGAGAGAGGGAAAGAAAAAAGAATAGAGAGAGAGAGACAGAATAAGCTTCGTGATTTCGAGGCATTTTTCAAATTATTTATTTTGGAGGGACTTTTCCAACATTTCATTTTTTTT
>NW_007382082.1:0-9580 GCF_000475195.1 Diaphorina citri | reverse complement strand
ATAATAATCCTACGCGAGGAGAGAATTAAATCTTGCGTAATCGAAAGTTAGATTCCCCACTTGCACCTATACAGGTCCTGAGGTACTTGGTACGCTTGCATTGGTATATCTTTGGTACTCTACATGTAATTATTATTGACGTGCAGCTTGTAGTACCTGACAGCAAACCATTGGTATATCTTTTGTACTCTACATGTAATTATTATTGACGTGCAGCTTGTAGTACAGCAAACTTTACTATGCAACAATTCAATTGAAAACACACACACAGAGAGGTAAAAGAATGTGAGAGTGGAGTGAGTGTGAAAAATTAGTGCGTGATAAATGAGTAATCATACCAGTAACGGTGTGAATTTACAGCACGACTTTGTTAAGTATCAACTGACAGACTACTATTTTTGCCACGGGAACCAAACAAGTCTGATATTTTGACTATCATCTGACCAGATCTAGGGGGACCAAGGTCACCAGAAAAGTAATAGTAATAATAAAATTGTCATCATGATAGTAATGATAATAATAATCCTACGCGAGGAGAGAATTAAATTATTAAATCTTGCGTAATCGAAAGTTAGATTCCCCACTTGCACCTATACAGGTCCTGAGGTACTTGGTACTCTTGCATTGGTATATCTTTTGTACTCTACATGTAATTATTATTGACGTGCAGCTTGTAGTACAGCAAACTTTACTATGCAACAATTCAATTGAAAACACACACACAGAGAGGTAAAAGAATGTGCTAGATTAGATTAAAGATAGCAAACTACTGACTACCACCACTAGTTCTTGCTAGTAGTGCTTTGTGTAATGATGTGTTGTGTGAGTCAGTGCTCTGATAGCAGTGATAGCATTTCCCGCCTGTCTTGTGCAGCCTGTGCTGTAGCATGTCAGCAACCTCCATAGTGGGTTACTAACCACCATATCGTCACAAAGGCCACAACACGCAGGAGGTCTGGGTTCAATGCCCGGTTGGGTGGAGATTTTTCTGCCTTATCCGTGAATTTTGGGGCTCCCTGATGTAATGTCAAAACTTCTTGGCTTGCCGGGGCGGGGCGCTACCAGGCTCCTCATTATGAAATGGGTTCAATTCCCAGT
Source organism: Diaphorina citri (assembly GCF_000475195.1). Taxonomy (NCBI): domain Eukaryota; kingdom Metazoa; phylum Arthropoda; class Insecta; order Hemiptera; family Psyllidae; genus Diaphorina; species Diaphorina citri. The sequence goes on along the minus strand of NW_007382082.1, from coordinate 8,482 downwards.
GGGGACAAAGATTTTTCGAATTTATCCTTGGGTTTCGCGGGCTGCGTTTTCCCCTTGATATGAAACGTGCAAAATTACACGTTTCTTCTATACCGAGACCTATCCGCGTTCTATTTATGCGCCTTCGACGCCCTCGCTGGGAAATTAAAACTAGACAATCTATCGCGTTTGAAATGGGTTCAATTCCCAGTGGGGACAAAGATTTTTCGAATTTGTCCTTGGGTTTCGCGGGCTGCGTTTTCCCCTTGATATGAAACGTGCAAAATTACACGTTTGTTTGAGCTTGTGTGAAACCTATACCGAGACCTATCCGCGTTCTATTTATGTGCCTTCGACGCCCTCGCTGGGAAATTAAAACTAGACAATGTATCGCGTTGGGTTGTAATTTCAACGCAACGTACTAATTTAGAATCAAGGAGAGGCGCGAAAGTTGGTAGGGGGAGAAAATTTTCATGATTATCCACGGAATTTGTACGGAGTGGAAGCATGAACTTTAAGCAGAAAGTCCTTGATATTGTCCATAAAGTACTTGGCAGTTATTAGAGCTCGGGTTATTAGACGAGCTACCGATATAGTACGTCGATAGTAATCTCTATTTCTGCTCAAATGAACATACATAATAATAGCAATACGAGTGTAATTATTATACAATGAAGCCTGCATTCCTGAGGGCACCCTACTCCCGATAGAGATTGGCATTCTCTTTGGTTCATAGATACAAGACTGTTGGAGCTGGAACTTAAAATCGCCTTTTGTCCGCATCGATGGTGTAGTGGTCAAGGCGCTCGCCTGGTAAACACGAGGGTGCGGGTTCAATCCTGGTCAAAATTTAAAATTTTATCCTCAATATTGATCAAAAAATAGTGACAGCTTACTACTAGGGACCTTAAAGTACTCTTTAGGTGGTATAAATAATTAGTTTTTCCTAACGCTTAGCCGAAGTCTTTTACCATCAAATTTGGCGATGAATCTGCTAAATATTTCTGTGTAAAAGTCAATAATTTTGTTTATTTTCATTCGGCATTCTCTTTGGTTCATAGATACAAGACTGTTGGAGCTGGAACTTAAAATCGCCTTTTGTCCGCATCGATGGTGTAGTGGTCAAGGGTGCGGGTTCAATCCTGGTCAAAATTTAAAATTTTATCCTCAATATTGATCAAAAAATAGTGGTAGCTTACTACTAGGGACCCTAAAGTACTCTTTGGTTGGTATAAATAATCATTCCTGAGGGCACCCTACTCCCGATAGAGATTGGCATTCTCTTTGGTTCATAGATACAAGACTGTTGGAGCTGGAACTTAAAATCGCTTTTTGTCCGCATCGATGGTGTAGTGGTCAATGCGCTCGCCTGGTAAACACGAGGGTGCGGGTTCAATCCTGGTCAAAATTTAAAATTTTATCCTCAATACTGATCAAAAAATAGTGGTAGCTTACTACTAGGGACCTTAAAGTACTCTTTAGGTGGTATAAATAATTAGTTTTTCCTAACGCTTAGTCGAAGTCTTTTACCATCAAGTTTGGCGATGAATCTGCTAAATATTTCTGTGTAAAAGTCAATAATTTTGTTTATTTTCATTCACAATCCTCATGGAGCCACATTCTAAGCATAGAAATAGACAATAGGAAACTAACTTGGAAGCTTTCGGACACCTAGACAGAACAGTTTGACCCAGCAGCAACTTTTGACCTTTTAGCAAATTCCTTCGCCAAGTAAACGCCTTCTACAAACCGAAACCGATTAATTACACAAATAAAGTACCTAACCGTTTGAAAAATGCGGGGAGTTTGGAAAAAAAACACCATTTAAAATCAAGGACAAAATATGTAACATGGTCGGAGCGATTAAACAAACAATCTGTTTAGAGCTTACTACTAGGGACCTTAAAGTACTCTTTAGGTGGTATAAATAATTAGTTTTTCCTAACGCTTAGCCGAAGTCTTTTACCATCAAGTTTGGCGATGAATCTGCTAAATATTTCTGTGTAAAAGTCAGTAATTTTGTTTATTTTCATTCACAATCCTCATGGAGCCACATTCTAAGCATAGAAATAGACAATAGGAAACTAACATGGAAGCTTTCGGACACCTAGACAGAACAGTTTGACCCAGCAGCAACTTTTGACCTTTTAGCAAATTCCTTCGCCAAGTAAACGCCTTCTACAAACCGAAACCGATTAATTACACAAATAAAGTACCTAACCGTTTGAAAAATGCGGAGAGCTTGAAAAAAAAAAATCCATTTAAAATCAAGGACAAAATATGTAACATGGTCGGAGCGATTAAACAAACAATCTGTTTAAATTTAGACCAACACAATCCGGTTCTTTTCCCTTAGACTTCTTGAATTAATGTTTAATTTGTTTAACAATTTAATCTGTTGTACATTTCTCTCCAGGAAACTTACCGTTTATTTCTAGAGGATGTTTAGTAGGTAGAGATACCTTTATTACTAAATTCGAAGTCCACCGCGCTTATGTCTGACCACTCACTATTAGATACACCTGATCAGGTTCGCCTATCAGGTACCTGATAGTGAGTAGTTGGCCTTAGGCAAAACTTTATAAATCAAATATCTGCACCCGTGTCCGTGTCAGGTATAGTCTATTTGAGTAATGTCTAGTGTTTACAAGTAGTGCTAGTTGTGAGACCTTTATTATGGCAATAATACCCGCGAATACTTACATATGACGTATGTTGGTTCTAATTTCCAAGTTTTGAAAATGTAAAACCATATGAGAAAGTGATACATGGACTCTAATGATACCAGTACCTACTTTTGTTAGTAATCTTTTGGTATAATTAGATTTTAACCGGACCAAAAAAGGGAAACCGTTTTAAGTGATAAAAATTGCTGAAACCTTCCTACCCTAGGTACTTATCGTTTATCTCATTTGTAACATATCTGCTACACATTACAACATTGAGCACACTCCTAGTAAGAAATGTAAATCCAAGTCTCCTACGGCGCTAAACTTGAAAAAAATTACATACCACTCAAAACACGACCAGAAAAAAAAAATCGTTCAAATACCTAATTGTAAACCTTCAGGAGCTTTTTATCTTCGGACGAGATCTGGTTATTGTACAATAAAATAAAAGCATGCTCATTAAAGTGGTAGTGTTTTGTTGAGTAAGAGCGGTAAGAGACCAGCGCTGGTTACTGTGATAGTGTGATGTTAACTTGTTTAGTGAAGTGCAGCGCTAGCTCGATTTTGTCCCTTTGGATTAAAAGCCAAATCAAAGAATGATATCTTTACTTACTCCTTCCTATACTTTACACAAAAAGCCCACTCTGAGACTTAGGTGTAGGGGCAAACAGCCCTAAAAGATGGGTTTCTGCTATAGGTATGGAAAAAAAACTTTCTTTGCTAAAAGTACTAGTTGTATTTTAGGAGTTGTTAATAGGAATCAACTTAGGAAGGTACCTATAATATTATTATGGGGTAGGGTCCGATTGCGCTCAAACCCAAGATAAACCCATGGTATGAGGCCGTTTGGATCTCTCCAATTTTAGGGCCTGTCAATGGTTCAATTTACTTCGGTAGCTTCATTTTCACTTCAATAGAAAGATTAAAGATAACTGGAGTTGAGATGTATGGAACTATGGATTAAATATTCCTGAATATCTTGGGCAAGATTGTTGTATATGCAATGTGCACAACATTGTTTATGTATAACTCTTTATATTCATTTTAACATGCAGTTGAGTCGTCGCGCTTCGTAATTAAATACTAGTGCTTTGTAGTCCAAAACTTGATTTAAAATATAAAACCAAGGCTCTCGTTCTACGGCCATAACGCGAAGGATCTCGTTTTACGCTAAAAATACACCTATGTAATGCTTACTTTTTTTTATTCCAATGTGCTTATTATCATTCACTTTACATTGCAGACCGAAGAACCTCTGGAGCAGGCTGTGAAATTCCTGAGTCCTCTACAACTTCTGGCAAAGGATAGGATAGAAACTCATCTGATGGCCTTTGAGATTTACTTTAGGAGACGTAAGTACTTAAAGCTACCTAATTGTATCATTTATTTTAAGAGTCGTAATTTCTTTGTTAGCGAATTCTTCGACGTATTTCAAGTTTGAGTTCTAATATGATGAAATATCAAGTTTGAACAAGGCTCGAACGTGTGTCCTTCACTTTACCACACGAGCTTCTTAACCACATCACAAGTTTTTAGGAGTTTCAGCGCCCCTTTGTTTTGGAACTTGAGTCTACTCATGTATGTTTGGTGACAATCCACAATAGGATACGCGATACGCTATAATTTTTTAAAAGAATTATTTACTTTCTGTATGGGGTGCAATAGTCTTACATACTGGACTCCGCATACGGGAATTTCGTCAGAAAAGACCCCCATTTCAATGTAATGTGCTTTGTGTGTCCTCAAATAAAACATCGTTTGTAACACCACTGTCCTTCTTATCATTTTTCAGAGAAGCCCCTCCTCATGTTGCAAAGCGTGAAACGGGCCTGGGCCTTGGACCCGAAAAACCCCACCCTACACACGTGTCTCATTCGACTGGCCCTGTTCATCGAACAGATGAAGGGGGCCGAGGGCGACGTGCATCCCGCGGTTTGGGAAGTGCTGAAGTCAGGCCTGGAACCGATCATGGGCAGTAAGCCCGCCCTGGAACTCAACGCCAGCTATCTCAAGGAGAACGCGAGTCATTTGCCAGCCCTGCTTTGTGGTGAGTATACCGAAAACTTTGAAACTTGAATTGAATAGAAACTGTCATGTTCATATTTTGTTAGATTGCGTACTGGAGGTCAATTCCCACTATTCCCCAGAGGATTGATTTTTTTTTTTTTTTACTTCGTGAGTACAAGTTCAGTGGCGCCACTGACACTATAGATTCGTAGAAGCTTAACCTAACCCATCCTTTAGGGCTGTTTGTCCCTACACCTAAGCCTCGGAGTGGGCTTTTTGTGTATGGAGTTGAGCTCATTTACATACTGCTGTTTTTGTTTCAGGATACAAAATGTTATACTTGTTAGATCCTTCAAAACAATCCGAATGTGTTTCCAATGTCACGAGAATGGATCAAACTTTAACCGGAGTCAGTTTACAGGTAAATCATTCAGTTAGAACTAAATGCTAGGGGTAAACTGGAGTCAGTTTACAGGTAAATCAGTCAGTCAGAACTAAATGCTAGGGGTAAATGAACTTAGCGGTCTCAATCACTTCGAGGTGATACTTTATTAACCATTGAACTAATAATTTTACCCGAAAATTCCTTCGTGAGTACAAGTTCAGTGGCGCCACTGACACTATAGATTCGTAGAAGCTTAACCTAACCCATCCTTTAGGGCTGTTTGTCCCTAAACCTAAGCCTTGAAGTGGGCTTTTTGTATATGGAGTTGAGCTCATTTACATACTGCTGTTTTTTGTTTCAGGATACAAAATGTTATACTTGTTAGATCCTTCAAAACAATCCGAATGTGTTTCCAATGTCACGAGAATGGATCAAACTTTAACTGGAGTCAGTTTACAGGTAAATCATTCAGTCAGAACTAAATCCTCAGGGTAAACCGGAGTCAGTTTACAGGTAAATCATTCAGTCAGAACTAAATCCTCACGGTAAACCGGAGTCAGTTTACAGGTAAATCAGTCAGTCAGAACTAAATGCTAGGGGTAAATGAACTTAGCGGTCTCAATCACTTCGGGGTGATATTTTATTAACCATTGAACCAGTAATTTTACCCGAAAATTTCATCAAATGCATTATCCATGTTAAAGTTACGTAAAGAAACACTATCAACAGTTTGGTCTGGTTCCGTTTATCCTATAACAGGCTGATTCTGAGTCTAAAACATAAATATATCTAAAGTACTCACACAACTGTGTAAAGCGTGAGTGAGTGAGTTACTTTAATAAGAACTACTCTTTTCAGTGGACTACTCAGTCAATGAGTCAGATCCTAAAACTTGTAACTCGCCCTTTAACTCTTAGGGTCGCTATATGGAGTTAGAATCGAACTCATTGGCTGAATGTAAATTGAACCTTTACAGAAGAAAAGTTTATCTCGAGAATATTGCGTATTTAACATTATTCTTCGTACTCATGAAACGTTTCAATCGTTTGATTTTTCCCTCATTTTTTTACAAAAAGAAATACGTAAATCTTTTCACAATTACACGTTTGTTTGAGCTTGTGTGAAACCTATACCGAGACCTATCCGCGTTCTATTTATGTGCCTTCGACGCCCTCGCTGGGAAATTAAAACTAGACAATCTATCGCGTTGGGTTGTAATTTTAACGCAACGTACTAATTTAGAATCAAGGAGAGGCGCGAAAGTTGGTAGGGGGAGAAAATTTTCATGATTATCCACGGAATTTGTACGGAGTGGAAGCATGAACTTTAAGCAGAAAGTCCTTGATATTGTCCATAAAGTACTTGGCAGTTATTAGAGCTCGGGTTATTAGACGAGCTACCGATATAGTACGTCGATAGTAATCTCTATTTCTGCTCAAATGAACATACATAATAATAGCAATACGAGTGTAATTATTATACAATGAAGCCTGCATTCCTGAGGGCACCCTACTCCCGATAGAGATTGGCATTCTCTTTGGTTCATAGATACAAGACTGTTGGAGCTGGAACTTAAAATCGCCTTTTGTCCGCATCGATGGTGTAGTGGTCAAGGGTGCGGGTTCAATCCTGGTCAAAATTTAAAATTTTATCCTCAATATTGATCAAAAAATAGTGGTAGCTTACTACTAGGGACCCTAAAGTACTCTTTGGTTGGTATAAATAATCAGTTTTTCCTAACGCTTAGCCGAAGTCTTTTACCATCAAATTTGGCGATGAATCTGCTAAATATTTCTGTGTAAAAGTCAATAATTTTGTTTATTTTCATTCACAATCCTCATGGAGCCACATTCTAAGCATAGAAATAGACAATAGGAAACTAACTTGGAAGCTTTCGGACACCTAGACAGAACAGTTTGACCCAGCAGCAACTTTTGACCTTTTAGCAAATTCCTTCGCCAAGTAAACGCCTTCTACAAACCGAAACCGATTAATTACACAAATAAAGTACCTAACCGTTTGAAAAATGCGGAGAGCTTGAAAAAAAAAAAAATCCATTTAAAATCAAGGACAAAATATGTAACATGGTCGGAGCGATTAAACAAACAATCTGTTTAAATTTAGACCAACACAATCCGGTTCTTTTCCCTTAGACTTCTTGAATTAATGTTTAATTTGTTTAACAATTTAATCTGTTGTACATTTCTCTCCAGGAAACTTACCGTTTATTTCTAGAGGATGTTTAGTAGGTAGAGATACCTTTATTATGGCAATAATACCCGCGAATACTTACATATGACGTATGTTGGTTCTAATTTCCAAGTTTTGAAAATGTAAAACCATATAAGAAAGTGATACATGGACTCTAATGATAACAGTACCTACTTTTGTAATCTTTTAGTATAATTAGATTTTAACCGGACCAAAAAAGGGAAACCGTTTTGAGTGATAAAAATTGCTGAAACCTTCCTACCCTAGGTACTTATCGTTTATCTCATTTGTAACATGTCTGCTACACATTACAACATTGAGCACACTCCTAGTAAGAAATGTAAATCCAAGTCTCCTACGGCGCTAAACTTGAAAAAAATTACATACTACTTAAAACACGACCAGATTGGAATACCTAAACCTTTGTTCTTGTATCATCTTGCACCACGTATATTTGGAAAAGATAATGTTCCTCGATCGCGATCTTATCGAAAGCATGAGGCCTTGCATTGTCTACGAGTTGAAAATCACAAAGATCCTCCTTGTGGAAAGTCCTCCTAATAACTGCCCCATATCCCCCCTTTTATTATTATTTTATTTTTTCGCTCGTTGCTTCTGTTTTTGATTTCAAGCTGCATTTTTCTACCTTTGACTCTTATCTGGGAAGTAGTTTGAACCTGAAACTAGGGAAGTACCAATGGTGTGCTCAAGGCCGGACACTCACGTCTTTTACTGGCAAAACCTGACACTGTCGTTTGGGAAGTAGTTTGAACCTGAAACTAGGGAAGTACCAATGGTGTGCTCAAGGCCGGACACTCACGTCTTTTACTGGCAAAACCTGACATGTAAACCCTGTCGTGAGTGGACGGCTTAAGATTGGCTTAACGTTGAGTACAAAAAAGAGTATTTCAGGTCTAAAGGTCGAATTATGAAATGTGGTTTTAAAACCCTGGATGAAGAAAAAAGAAAAATCCCATACTAATGGCCGATCTTACCACTGAGTAACTCTCGGTGTCAAGAGTTTTCTTTCTTCACCCATTTGATTTACACAGGTCAGTATTTTTTGAACTATGGATTAACTGAATACGCTCAGTGGTAAGATCGGCTATAAGAGATATTTTGTCAAAAACTCCCTCTGTATTTCTTAAGCTAGCTCTCACATTCTCACAAGTCTGCAACCTGATTTAGTCCGAGCACTTTTACTAGATGGTCACCCGAGCCAATCCAAATG
>NW_007382081.1:3566-9581 GCF_000475195.1 Diaphorina citri | reverse complement strand
CTCACACCCTAGCCTCTTTCTTTCTCTCTCTCCCTAGCCTCTTTCTTTCTCTCTCTCTCCCTAGCCTCTTTCTCTCTCACACCCTAGCCTCTTTCTTTCTCTCTTCTCCTCCTCATCTCTCTTTCTCCATCTCTTGCTCTCTCTCTCTCTCTCTCTCTCTCCCTCCTCCTCTCATTGTCTTTTTCCCTCCCTTCTCTCACACCCTAGCCTCTTTCTTTCTCTCTTCTCCTCCTCATCTCTCTTTCTCCATCTCTTGCTCTCTCTCTCTCTCTCCCTCCTCCTCTCATTGTCTTTCTCCCTCCCCCTGCCTTTATTTTCTAATATAACAAATAGGTAGGTTTTACCTTTTGCTCTCTTTTTAATTTCATACTTTTCAACTTTTTTCTCCCAGTTTTTTTCCGTACCTATTTCGTTATTACTATTTATTTTGCTCTCTAAAAATATCATTTTTCTCTTGGTTAGGGTTTGGGTACTTTCTGAACCCATTATGGTCTGTATTGTTTACAATCTTCAGGCTTTCTTCTTTTTTTCTTCTTCTTCTTCCTCTCTTTCTTTCTTTTTTCAGTTTTCTCTTTAGGGTTTCTCTTTGTCCGAGTCAAATCACCTTTTTATTTGACTGGGATTATCTTCTTTTGGACTTCTTTTCAATATATTATTCTTTCTCTTTGTTCTTCTTCTATCGAAGTATGAAAGACACCGAAGCGAATACAATAGCCCGTCCACTATACCTTTTTTTATTACTATCGTAATAATAAAGGAAGGACGGACTAAAAAGGAGGAGGAGGAACAGAAGAATGGGAGAAGAAGAAGGATAAGTAAAAGGAAGAGGAGAAAAAGAAGTAGGAGGAGGAGAAAAAAAGGAAGGAGGAGGAAGAAGAAAAAGGTAAAGGAGAACGAGAGGGAGATGAAAGAAAAGGAGGAGGGGAAGAAACAGGGGAAGAAGAAGAAAAAGAGGAGGAGGAAGAGGAAGAAGATAAAGGAAAACGAGAGGGAGATGAAAGAAAAGAAGGGGAAGAAGTGGAGATGGAAGACAAAGACAGATGAGTGTCATTCGTCTTGCTTTGCGCTCCTCCACCTCACCTCCACCCCATCCAGTTTTTAAACAAATTTGATAACAATCAAGCCAAGTCTAAATGTTTAATAAATGAAAGAGAAGTGAAAAGAATGAAACTAGAAAAGAAGAAAAAGAAATGGAGAAAAAAAGAGAGAATAATGGGGAAAGGAAAAATTGTGCCAGTTTTCAGCAAAAAGCTTTCTCGAGAATTCTAAATTCGGTTACGAAGTGAGTTCGCAGTTTTAATCTGAAGCCAGCGTTGATAAAACGTTGAATGCAACAGTTCTAGATAAATCAGCGAGGTTAAGCAACGTTGAGCATGTAAACTGTAGACATAATTGTCTACAATTGTGGCGACTTTAACACAATATTTTCACTACTTTAGGCTTGAAAAAAGAAGAAGAGTATCTAGAACCGTACATTACTAAAGAAGATGAAGAAGAGAAAGAAGGAGTAGACGAAGTGGAAAAAAAGCGGAATAAAAAGGCCAAAAAAGAGGAAGAAGAAGACCAAGAAGTAAAAGCACAAGAATAAGAAGAAGAAAAAGAAGAAGCGATGAAAAATACAGTGGAAATAAAAATAATTTTTTTTTTTTTTTTTTTTCCCCTGTGGCATTTACAAATTAATTATTGAGTTCACATTTGTTGGCAACAAAGAAAATTTCGGAAAAATTGTGATGTAAAATTCGCGACGAAAAAAAAAAACTCGTGTAGTGTGAACAGTTTGTACTACTGCAGTCCATCCGACAATTTGCAGTGTGCTACAACTTGCAGTCTATAGATGTGAAAGGAGCCTTACCCCTCCAAACCGTCACACCTCGAGGGACATAAATAAAAAATTAAGGTGAGAATACACACACGCATTTAACAGACTAACGTACGATACTTGGGAATTATACTAGACAATCACTTGAAATGGACAGAACATGTTAACTTACTGAAGACTAAACTAAGACATTTAATGTACATTTTTAACAACCTGAACCAAGCTAAAAATCAAAGATAACAGCAGAAGAGAGAGAAAGGAGAGCTTGTGAAAAGGGATAGAACGCGTGAACAATGTATTTCAAGGGTGTGTTTGTAGTGGCGTATCCTACATGCAAACTAGGGAAGGATTACTTTCAAAACTAGATTCTAATAGAAGAGATAAGCTTGTCTAGAGTACAGGTTTGCCTTGCCCTTGGAATCAATTTAATTTGAATTAGCGTGGATCAAATTCGGGGCTTTCTGTATGTTATCTGTACAATCATGAGGTTATTGAGGAGCAGATTCTAGTAGAAGTCTAGATTTTAAATACTAGAATTTAAAGAGTTGAATTGACATCAAGCTCTTCAAAGGGTTTCCCTCAGGACCCTCGATTGGTACCGAAAAAAAGGATATAAAAATGGCTTACCGCATCAGAATGAATAGGATGGACGGCAAACAGAATTCCGGCAACGGCCGAGAACTTTCGGCTAAGTCCGGCAACTGCAAACGATAATCTGGCAAATAGGACGCATGACAGAGCGTGCAGCAACACGTTGCAAGCGTGCAACCACACAGGCTCCAAGCCGAACATGCAGTTGGTCAGGCTGCAACAGAGAAACAACATGGACAAAATGAGTGGACATGTATGAAATGTGATAAGATCGAGAAACACTGACCTTAGCCCAAGCTTAATACCAAGTCGAGTGGAACTCTTAATCCTGGACAGAGTCATGCTACGATTATTATTACGTATCCCTAACAACGTTTTAGTTTGGGTAATTGTTGGCCTTAGTTTATATTTTGGTGGTTGGCAAATGGGTTGGCAGGCTGTCTTACCACTGGCCAACTGAAAACAGTGGTTATGGAAGGGTTAACTCCAAAATTCAAGAAAAGGAGGTCGACTTACACTTTTGTACACCGAAAAGGGTACCGTTTATGCTTTGGACGGTCAAAGCTGAATTTTTCATCACCACCTTCGCCTCTGGGGTCAAGTTTATAGCTGTGGAAAGTACCCAGTAGGTATGTACCTGTAACTACATATTTTAGAATAGTAGGTATTACCAGTGGCGCATTCTAACTGAAACTTAGGGAAACACATTTTACCATTCCTCTCTATGGTTTTTTTCTCAGCTCCTCCTGCTCATTGTTTACCAAAAAAGTCATTATTCACCGTTTCACCCTGTATTCTGAGAGTACCCACTAGCAAATCAGACATTTAAAGAGTTAATCTTAAGAGAAACCCCAACTATGAAGGTGAGAAAAACCTGCCGAATCGGTTCGTGTAAAGATACACAGGCGTCCTTACTGGAACTTGGCCTGGCGCACTGCCGTGAGCTCTGATACTGTACATTAAATGTTTTTACAGTGTACATGGGTTTATATTACAGTGTAAATAAGGTTATTTTATAATGTGGGGTTTGTAGCTTCCCCTTTCGAAAACCTCAACACACACCACTAGATATCCGGTTCCCAGCTGCCCACCTGCTTGAAATGAAAAGGAAAAATGCAACTTTAATGTCCAAAGCTTGCAATGTGGGAAAAGCCTACATCTACATCCATGGTTGAATGAACATAAGACTGTCTTTCATAATTGAGGAGATCTATCCAAGAAGAGCCTGCCCATGCAGTATTTGATGTTCATTGTAAAGTAGTGCTCTGAGGATATTAGGTACTAATAATGTGACTAAAATTGATTAATAAATTGAATAATACCAGGATCATTATTCTTCTTTTTCTTCTTCTTATCTGAATTCTTCTCCTCCTCCTCCTCCTCCTCTTCTTAGAACTGAAGAGAGAGAGAGAGAGAGAGAGAGAGAGATAGGGAGCAAGAGAGATTATTTTCTTTCCAAGGATTTTCTGTATAAAACAAGGAAAGTACAAGAACATCTGTTTTGAACAATACTCGTACAAAGCACCTTTTACAATTCGCCCAGTATTTAAATCATAAAGCAAAACGCTTCAGACGCCGCAGGTGAAACAAAGGAGAGAGAGAGAGAGAGAGAGAGAGAGATGAAAAAAAGATTTAAAAAATATAAAAAATCAACTCATTAAAAAGTATGCAATTTTATTTTCCTTTTCGTTAAGTACCTATAGAAGTTTGCCCCTCTCGCCTCTCTCTCCCTCTCTCACACCCTAACCTCTATAAAAAGTATTTTATTTTCCTTTTCGTTAAGTACCTATAGAAGTTTGCCCCTCTCGCCTCTCTCTCCCTCTCTCACACCCTAACCTCTTTCTCTCTCTCTTCTCCTCCTCATCTCTCTTTCTCCATCTCTTGCTCTCTCTCTCTCTCTCTCTCTCTCCCTCCTCCTCTCATTGTCTTTTTCCCTCCCTTCGCCTTTATTTTCTAATATAACAAATAGGTATTACCTTTTGCTCTCTTTTTAATTTCATACTTTTCAACTTTTTTCTCCCAGTTTTTTTTTTTCGTACCTATTTCGTTATTACTATTTACCAGGTCGACAGTCGAAGGCATACTGACGGGAAAAACGCGACACGGCAAGAGGGGAGGAGAGTAGACGAGAGAGGGGAAGGGAGAGAACGAGGAGAGGGGAAAAATAACGCATAACACACCTTCCAAGGAGCTTTTGTCTCGATTTTTTTTAATTCCCCTCTCTTGAGGAACTTTTGCATCTTTTATGCGGTGTACGAAAAGGATGAGAGGGGGAAAAGGTACAGGGAAAAACAAGGAGGGGAAAGAAAGTAGGGGAACACAGGTGAAATGGAGATAGGAGGGAAAGAGTGAAAAGAAATACAGGTGAATAGAAGAGAGAGAAAGGGAGAAGGAGGGGAAGATATGAAAAGGTACAGGTGGAAAGAGGAGAGAGAAAGGTAAGAGAAAGTGAGAAACAGGGGAAACGAAGGGTACACGTAGAGAAGGAAAGGGAAAAGAGATAAGAAAGGAAGTGGGGGAGGGAAAGAGAGAAGGGAGTTACAGCTGAATAGAAGAAATAAAGAGAGAGAGAGAGAAAGAGGAGGAGGAAATGAAAAGGTACCGGTGAAAATAGAGAAGGATAGGAGAAAAGTGAGAGAGAGAGGGAAGAGAGAGAGAGGGGGGAGAGGGAGAGAGAGGGGGAGAGGGAGAGAGTGAGAGAGACAGAGAGAGAGAGAGAGAGAGAGAGAGAGAGAGAGAGTTTAGAATGAGATATTATTTCAAATTCCACACATCATAGAAGAAAGAGGGAGACGAAACACATTGAGGGTCAGTGTTAAAGAGACAGAGAGAGAGAGAGGGAAAGGGAGAGAGAGTATGGAAATGGGAGGGTGTGAGAGAGAAGAAGAGTATGTGTGAGTCTGTAAGAGAGAGTTTAGAATGAGATATTTCAAATTCCACACATCATAGACGAAAGAGAGAGAGACGAAAAACATTGAAGGCCCGTGAGAGGGAGAGAGAGCGAGAGAACGAGAGAGGGTGTGTGTGTGAGAGAGAGAGAGGGAAAGAGAGAGAGAGAAAAAGAGAGAGTGAGACAAAGAGAGAGAGAGAGAGGGTGAACGAACGAGAGAGGGTGTGTGTGAGAGAACGAGAGAGGGTGTGTGTGAGAGAGCGAGAGAGGGTGTGTGTGTGAGAGAGAGGGAAAGAAAGCAAAAGAGAGAGTGAGACAAAGAGAGAGAGAGGGTAAGAGAGAGAGAGGGTAAGAGAGAGGGAGGGTGTGTGTGAGAGAGAGCGAGAGAGGGAGTGTGAGAGAGAGAGGGAAAGAGAGAGTGAGACAAAGAGAGAGAGAGGGTGTGAGAGAGAGAGCGAGAGAACGAGAGAGGGTGTGTGTGAGAGAGAGAGGGAAAGAGAGAGTGAGACAAAGAGAGAGAGAGGGTGTGAGAGAGAGTAGGTTGCTTAAAAAACATCTTCCGGCAAAAAAAAAAGAAAAAAAAAAAAACTTCCCAATGGGCTTTCCTTCTGAAAATGAGCGAACGCTCATTTTGAAAGAGAAAGAGGACGAGGGGAAAATTATCATTGTAGGTAGGTAAGTGGATAGATTTTTTTTAGATCGGAAGAGCGTCGTG
>NW_007382081.1:0-2171 GCF_000475195.1 Diaphorina citri | reverse complement strand
AAAATTAAGGTGAGAATACACACACGCATTTGTCCTGTTTGATCTTTTAGGGGAAGAGAGGGCAAAGCGGAGCAGAGTTGTCATAAATTATTAATATTTTTTGTGTCGACAGAAAAAGTGGCGAGCCTTTGAATTCCCCGAGCCGATGTAAAAGATGGAAATTTTGTTGCTGGCGAAAAAAGAAAAGATGGAATAGAACAAGATGAGGGGGACGAATAGTGGAAACGAAAAGAGGCTAAAACAGAAGATTGTAAAAGAGGAGATGAGAATGTGAATCCTCTGGGACGTTAAAAAGTACATAAATACTGTTGTACATAGGTATGTACTTATACATGTATGATGTATGAGTAGTGTGTAGTGCACTCTATAGGAAGACACCGTACTTCTCTGTAGCTACAGAGGTACTGTATCTTTGCAGCAAAGATACAGTACCTTAAGACAGAAGCAAGAACCTTGAGGAATGGTATGAGTGAAGTTCACCCACAGAATACCTAGATATAGAAACGAAAAAGCTATCAAAAACATCACTCTAAAAAGTCCAAAGTTCAAAATGTTGATGACGTAAATTAAACTAAAAAGTCCAAGAGAACTACAAAGTATTCTAAGATTTCTAAATGTGCCATTTTCTCAATTCAAGCAGTCCTATGAAAGTGGGATCAAGAAATACAAGATCTAATCCACAATTGACTGTAAAGAAGAAGAAGAGAAAAAAAAGAAGAAGAAAAAAAAAAAGAAGAAAAATAAGAAGAAGAAAATGACTAAGAAGAAGAAGAAGAAGAAGAAGAAAAATCTCACTTCCAACTTGAATAAAAAAGCCTAGAAAATGCCAGTTCCAAGAAAAAAAAATTATCACTTTAAATAAATAATTAAAATAAAACTCTACGGCATATGAGGGGGGGGGAGATAGAGAGGGAGGGAGAGAGAGAGGGAGAGAAAATGGGAGAAAAATAGAGAGAAAGTAAAAATAATCTTATATGGAGCAATGTGGAATCTAGGAATGTGGAACAAAAGTCAAGTCTCAGCAGGCCTAGTTAGCCTGGAGAACAGCGCGTCTGCCTTGTAAGCGCTAGGCCGCGGGTTCGATTCCCGCATGGGGCTAATTTTATCTCAAACTGATAAGGTTCGTTCTCGAAACATCTGGGCTTTCTCCTGGGTTTTCTCTCTCTTCGCTGTCGAGACGATAATTTCCCAGATTCCCCAGAGGGTCACCCATACGAATCAAATGTTTATAGGTATTAGGTCTGGTAATGCAGGTATATTCACCCAAGAGAGATAGCTCCTAATTCTTTGCGAAGCTTTTTTTCCGTTAGGCGCTTTAACTTTTGTAATGATTTGCCTTGGAATAAATGTGGAAAATGCCAGCAACCATGACAATGGCGGATCTATTCAATATCAAGATAATATTTCAAGCCACGTTATTAAATTTATTTCATTTATTTTTTATCATCCTTTTTTTTTATCAATTTCTATTCAGGAGGGTGGGATTTGTTGATGTGTAGGATACGTGACGAGGGAGGACTTGGTAGATGCTGTGATATTGGGTAGAAAACGTGACACTCATAAATATATCAAAACACTATTAAATTTATGTGACGAAATCTCAACGGATTATTACGGTTCTCTCTCTCTCTCTCTCTCTCTCTTCTCTTTCTTTATCTCTCTCTCTCTATCTCTCTTTCTCTCTCTCTCTCTCTTTCTCTTTCTATTCATTCCTATTTTTCTTTCCCTCCCCCATCTCTGTAGGTATCTTTTACCAATCTCACTCGCTCTCTATCTTTCTGTCTCCTTCTCCTTCTCTCTCTCTCTCTCTCTCTCTCTCTCTCTCTCTTCCTCTTATACCTATCTCTTTTTCTCTTTTTCCTCCATTCCATTTCTTTTCTATGTGTGGAAATGCAACATACTGGAAACTGGGTAGTTATGAAGTATGTAATTATTTACATTGAGAGGATTTATGCAAGAATGGTCTAACTAGGTGGTTATGTTGGTATTTACATTTAAGTGTTTATGCAAGGAGGGTCTAAAACTCTGAAAATTGAAGTTTTGAGGAAAACAGCTTTACAATAGGTATTTGGTATTTGATTATTATTTTTTTTTCTTGATAATTTTACAGAAACTCGTGCACCTAATACCTATCTTTTTTTAATGAGAGAGAGAGAGAGAGAGAGAGAGAG
>NW_007382080.1:2278-9528 GCF_000475195.1 Diaphorina citri | reverse complement strand
CACACACATCCACTACACACATACACACACACGGTCGCGATACGCGCTCCCTGACATGTCCCACAGAGCAGCATAATACATAGACATAACTTTGAACCGCCGCCATTTTGAATCAGGATGAAATGTGATGATTTTAAGTAGCCTATGTCACCCCGAGTACTCTTCTTAACAATCAAAAATTCATCAAAATCGGTTGAGCCGTTTTCTCGTGAAAAGAGGACAACCAAAGGTCTATTTAGCGTAACAGACAGACAGACATACACACACACAGACAGACAGCCACATTTCATGAAAATCAGTTAAACAGGCAACCTAAAGGAAAAATCATCGAGTCTTTTTTTTTTCCAGAGCTCATTCAATATGTCGAGATAGAAGAGACATCCGCGATATTTACTTGTATGTATAAGAAACCATGAATGTGAAAACCCTAGAGAAAGAATCCCATATGAACTGACACATCCATCGAACGAACAAACACATCAAGCTCGGTCGTCAGTGAATGCCACAATGGATTAACGGAGGAAGACTTCGTATCACTGTAAGTTCCTTTCAGTTTTGTTTATTTATTTTTAAATATTCTAGTCAGATCTCACTGCGCTCGCCTTACACGCGGGAGACCCGAGTTCGATTCGTAAAACAATTTCTTTGTTATCATTGGATTAAATTCTTCGAACGGTTTTGTCTTCCGGAATGACATTCGCCATTGTTGGACGCTTTTGCGTTTCCTTCGAATCGGACTTAGTGCTTTGTCTACTTTCTTTCCCGGTGGGGTCAATAAAATTGTATCATGCAAATGATTATAATAAACATAAGACATGAATTACTATGTATCTGATGCATAGCTCATAAATGAATCTTTTTTCCTTATTCTTTACTTTGCCATCACCAATTGGCTAGAGCTGAAGCCGCTACAACTACACCACCAAGGTAAGTACGATAATAATTAGAACATTTTATAACGGTACGGGATCACCCAAAGTCCCCTTAACACCCTATGTATTTCTGGAGGTGTTCAGCAAAGATTGATTTTGACTCCTGAGCCAATTTCATATCGACACGAACCTGGTATGCTTTGGTTTACTCTTATCTGACATACATGAACAATAGGCAAACAATAGAAGATGCGTTATATGTTGTATTTATTGTTATGTTGTTGCGTATTAATTAACACGACTCATGTCAACTAGTACTACTGCTCAATTATTGGGCAGTGGTATACATTTTTGTGAGAATATTTTTGGACGTATGACAGCAAAACAGGCAAACTTGCCAGCCCAGCGGCGGCAAACTTGCCAGCCCAGCGGCGCACGATGACTAATTTCTGATTAATCACTCAAGTTAAGCAACGTTTTACGTGACCGGTATCGAGATGGGTGACCATCTGACGAAGGCTGCCGAATGGAGGGTAATGCTAAAAACCTTGGCAGTTGTACAGTGACGGTAAACCCCTATCTAGTGCATCTACAATATCAACCACAGACTGGTGACAGTAATGACGAACATCACTCTCAATGTACGTCCACTCCACACTTAGTCGCTCGACGGTTGATCGACTGTGTGTGGATAGTGGATACAGCTTTAGAATTGTCGAAGATCTGGTATCATTATGTCAGGCCCATGCTCCGGTCATCGTGCAACGGGGAGTTTTTATTCAGTTCATCTTGGATTCTCAGGTAGCAAATCTACTGAGATGATGAGATCTCAGTAGTTCTCCAGCCAAGAGCATCGAATTTTGATTCTACTCTGGTCGCCGGAAAATCTGTAGTAGACTGGAGAAAAATCTCTACCTCACACGTTCCGTCCAAGGAAGCAGCTAATCTGGAAACGAGGTACATATTACATAGAGCGAACTGGAAAAGACTGACACGTTTCTTCTTCTTCTTCTTCTCCTTGTCCCGTGTACAGACGGGGTCGGCGTTTTTAGTCAGCCTCTCAATCAGCCAGCCAGCACCATCAGGAAGCAATATCAAGTAATGAGGTAAAAAGCCGTAGTTTTCGCCTCAAACCCCAACCAACCAAGTCTGAAAGAGCCGTCAATCGTTAAGTATTGATTGCGCCTTGAAAATCCAAAATGGTCCATGAAAGGAATTCATCACTTTCTCCGTCTCTGGGAGCAAAAAATACTCTCGTGTCGATAATACCAACACCAATGTGTGTCGGACAGATTATTGTCACAAACGGCTTCATTCTAATTGCGTTCAAAACGTCCTTTGGCGCATGCCAATAGCAAACTGTTTTAAAAAGATGCACTTATTAATGGTGACAATATTCGTACTCCCATCATGCACGGAAACACCAAACAGCCTCTAACCTCTATCACATATCAAACTCACAAAGTTACTGGAGCATTTCTTAGGTATTAGGTAGTTATTATAGGTAGGTGGGGGACTGGCTGGCTGGGAGACGTTAAACGGGGAGTAGACCAGCTTAGTCTGGCTGGGAGACTTTAAACAGGGAGCATGCCAGCCTGAAATTTCCCTAGCTAAAGAATAAGCAAAGGTTGAGTGCGAAGGACATCCACTCGTAAAATTTTGCAGCCAAAACCAAATGTCAGTCCAAAAGCAATCACCCTAGGGCTGATTGAGGGCTGACGAAAAACGTCGACCCCATCTAAATACGGGAAAAGGCGAAGAAAGCTATAAAATTAATGGATTTTTCACGACTGGTATCAAATCTACTGAGATGATGAGATCTCAGTAGTTCTCCAGCCAAAAGAATCGAATTTTGATTCTACTCTGGTCGCCGGAAAATCTGTAGTAGACTGGAGAAAAATCTCTACCTCACAGGTTCCGTCCAAAGAAGCAGCTAATCTGGAAACGAGGTACATATTACATAGAGCGGACTGAAAAAGACTGACACGTAATACCGACCCGAAAAGGTAAAGTAGAAGAACAAGAAGACTCGTACTGCCCTGACATCTCCAGAAAGTCTGTTGTCTCACACGTTATGGTAGCCACTAGCCAGAGAAGCGGTTATTGTACCGGAGACAAATGGCTGCAAAAAACGTTATGATGGCCAGAAAGGCCTACCCCAGCAGTCTAAACAAGGTCTCGTATATTTGATGGGTTAAAGAATAATACATACAACTAACAATTCAGTAAAAAGACCTTGCTAACTAGAAAAAAAAAAGAAAAGGTAAATGTAAATTAATGGGATGTACCATATTATTAAGCTGTGTCCACACATAGTCGACCCCATTGATCGATGGTCTATCGGCGAGGTGAATCTTTGTTGTCGAAGCAGTGTACGGTGTCAGTCGATTAAGTTTGGGCACACCTTTTGGTACCGATATGGATTCGCTAGCTCGCAGGGTCGATTCCCAGCCGAGGCGGATTTTATCCTCAACAGATAGGGTTCGTTTTCGGTACAGCTGGCTTTGTCATTCTGTCTTCCTTCCCTCTTTGCTTTCGGGACGATAAAACCTTGGCAGTTATACAGTTCCCTAACCTCTCAAAACGAAGAAAATACTATTTTTAACCAACCTCACAGTGGTGCAGTTGTTAACGCGTTGAACTTTCGATCTCGAGGTTGGTGGTTCGAGTCCAAGTCAAGTCATAAAATTTATCTAGGTGTGATAATCAGGGAACGATATTTGTGACAAGCATTTAAATATGCTTAACACAATTTAAAACATCTTATTACTATTTTAAAAATAGTAAAGTGTTCTACATACAAGAACGGCGCTGTGGCGCGGCGTCCTAATAAAGTTATTCGTGAAAAGAGGTCATCCGGCGGTCTCTCTATTGATATTATCATCACCACAGTGTTCTACATACAAGAACGGCGCTGTGGCGCGGCGTCCTAATAAAGTTATTCGTGAAAAGAGGTCATCCGGCGGTCTCTCTATTGATACTATCATCACCACAGTCATCAACATCATCATCATCATGAACTGAGAGAAGAGAGGTCTGTGAGATTCAAGTTAGAAAGATGAAAGAGTAGCCAAGAACCTGCAAGAACACGGAACAGGAATAGAGCTAGGGAGATTCAAGTTAGAAAGATGAAAGAGTAGCCAAGAACCTGCAAGAACACGGAACAGGAATAGAGTTAGGTACTACTGACCTAAAAACAAAAAATAATAATAAATTGGAAACGAATCTCCAGCTCCGGCAGCGAAATGAGTTTTCAGATCAAAAAGACATTATGATTTGACGTGGACGCACCAACCTCCAGATTTTAAGGCTACCGCAACCACTAAACCACTGTGTGTTTGCAAATATTCGATTGCAAATATTTCAACGGGTTACTTTCTGGTGTTCTCGTGTTGACCCAGCACCTAAATGGGAAGTATTGTGTCTCTTCTCGCCCATCTGATGAGAGGCATACTACGGGATGGGCATGCTACGACACAGGCCACAAGCGTCTAATGTAGCAGTTGTTCCATTGCTACGAAATAAAAACGGCGCTGGAACACTCATCTTAAAAAAAAACTGAGTACATAGGGTAATATTACAAGAAGATTATACGGAAAAGTAGGGGCATACTACGGGATGGGCATGCTACGACACAGGCCACAAGCGTCTAATGTAGCAGTTGTTCCATTGCTACGAAATAAAAACGGCGCTAAAACTGAGTACATAGGGTAATATTACAAGAAGATTACACGGAAAACTACTGATTAGAATAAAATCTTGGTTGCAACTGAAAAGTACCTAGCACATAATACGACCTCCCATTGTCCTTTCAATTGTAAAGTAACTTCTTGAACTCTATCTATAATATGGCAACATTCAAGAATCTCTTGCCAAAGTATCTTGAAGGCTCACAGTTGAAGGAAAGGAAGAAATTCCTGCAACCCCAAAATAAAATCGTATTGGTCTGATAAGCTGCTAGAATACAGATGGAGACTGGACGGGATAACTTGATGTCGGAATCGATCTAGGTATGTTCTATGAGCAAAAGCTGGACAATTTTGTGACTTTGAATTGATTTATTTTCAAAATTTGCGCCATCGCCAACAGGCTATCTTATAGGTAGGTATGTGTCGCATTGTCCTATCCTGACTCCTGACAAAAAGTTACAAACAAAATAAAAATCTTCGAATTAAAACTCGGAGCTTTCTTCGTTCGTTTAATTTTATTTGTCTTGTTTCAAAAACAAAGTACAATGACGCTTTGAATGACACACAAACAGATTTGTTTTTTAATAGAGAAATCATCGAATCATGATAAGTAGAATCATCTAGTGAGCATGTTTACTAGATTTTAAATCTCCATTATCTGACTACGAAGCTGGGGTACTTAGCTGCTGGTAGGTTACCTGTCAAAGTCTGTGGGGAATTAGAAATTCAAGGATGAAAAGGATTAAGGAATTAAGGATCCGTTTGAAATCAATTTCAAAGTGATGTGTTTCTATTACAAGCTGCTGTCGGAACTTAAGACCATTCAAATCTATTGAACATGAATGAGTGGAATTTCGTTTTTGAAAGGCAGATGACATTGAGTAGTTATGTAACTAAGATGAGGCGAGGAACCTATTTTTACTTTTTTACTTTCCTTATCCTATAGTAAGGAAAGTAATGTAATCGGGTCAAAATTTCGATAGTCAGTTTTTAGTGCTAAAACACGTTTTGAGGTCCCTAGAGCCTAAATCCAAAGTTTTAGCTATTGGTCCGTGTGTGTGTCTGTCTGTAAACAAAATATCTCGAGAACGGTAAGAGCTAGAGACTTGAAATTTGGTATGTAGATGTCAAATGTGACACGGATGCGACACGAAACTTTTGGTTAAGACCGGTGTAACGCTTGGCGGCATTTTACTGCTTTTTGGCGGTTTTCGGTGTAATTTAACAATATCTCGGGAACGGTATAAGCTAGAGACTTGAAATTTGGTATGTAGTTCACAAATGTGACAAGGATGCAACCCAAAACGTTTGGTTAAAATAGGTGCTGCGGTTGGCAGTATTTTGACCGCTTTTTGGTGGGTTTCGACCGCTTTTTGGCGGTTTTCAGCTATACTGACTAAACGGTTAGAGATATTGTAAATGTTACAACAGAACATCCAAATAAGCACCATTCAATAGGATAAGGAAAGTCGTGTGATGTTCACACCAGATTTTTGAATTAGATTCAGTCCATTTGGACTTTTGGATTCGTCGGATGTGGGAACTTTTACGTGTAGGTATTAGTAGGCTAGTAGATACCTTAAAATGGACTAATGACTTACTGTGCCTACACTCTGGTTAAGATATTGATATTTCATGTCAAATCTCATCAAAATTGGAAGAACCGTTCTCGGAAGATGACACAAATTTGCCAGCCTAGTTAGCTTAGTTGGTAGTGCGTCTGCCTTGTAAGCGCTAGGCCGCGGGTTCGATTCCCGCCCGGGGCGGATTTTATCCTGAACGGATAATGTTCGTTCTCGGAACGGCTGGCTTTCTCCTATCCTGTCTTCCTTCTCTCTTCGATTTCGGGACGATAAGACCATAGCAGTTACAGTTCCCTCTGTCAAACCTCTTAAAAAAAAAAAAAAAAGGGACGATAAGACCATAGCAGTTAGTTCCCTCTGTCAAACCTCTCAAAAAAAATAATAATAAAAATAAAAAAGATGACACAAAGATACAAACAAAATAAAAACCTTCGAATTAAAACTCGGAGCTTTCTTCGTTCGTTTAATTTTATTTGTCTTGTTTCGAAAACAAAGTACAATGACGCTTTGAATGACACACAAACAGATTTGTTTTTTTTTTTTTAAATAGAGAAATCATCGAATCATGATAAGTAGAATCATCTAGTGAGCATGTTTACTAGATTTTAAATCTCCATTATCTGACTACGAAGCTGGGGTACTTAGCTGCTGGTAGGTTACCTGTCAAAGTCTGTGGGGAATTAGAAATTCAAGGATGAAAAGGATTAAGGAATTAAGGATCCGTTTGAAATCAATTTCAAAGTGATGTGTTTCTATTACAAGCTGTTGTCGGAACTTAAGACCTTTCAAATCTATTGAACATGAATGAATGGAATTTCGTTATTGAGAGGCAGATGAAATTGAGTAGTTATGTAACTAAGATGAGGCGAGGAACCTACTTTTTACTTTCCTTATCCTATAGGAAGGAAATTAATGTAATCGGGTCATATTTTCGACTAGTGGTTGACCCGTCCTTTGTACGGGACCACCACACACACACAAATACACCCCCCACACACACCACACCCATCACACACATCCCATCACACCACACCCACCACCACACACCACATCCACCACACACCAAATCACCACACACACACACCACACCCATCCCACCACACACA
>NW_007382080.1:0-1953 GCF_000475195.1 Diaphorina citri | reverse complement strand
TTGTTGATCAAGAATTTGTCCACTTTATAAGGACATGGACCTGGCCTTATAGGGCAATATCTTTGTCCAATCCTTTTGTACATCCATGTCAATCGTCATGGATCATGAGCATTTCGGATAGCAGGAGGATCTAAGGATAACACTAGTGATGAAAATCGTGTCCTCAAATAATTGAAATTTTATCTGTAGTAAGTTAAAGGTTTTTAATGGGTTTAGGGGTGTTTGAAGTGGCAGGAATTGTCCTGAAGGAAAGGGAAAAGAAGGAGCCCCTGAAGGACACATTTTTTTAATCCTAAAAAAGGAGTTTTAAAGGACATAACAAATGGTCTTCCTCTGACACGATTATTTTATGTCACTGCTGAGATTTGAACCGCAGTCCCTTCGGTTGTAAGTCCAATGCCTTAACAACTGCACTACTGAGACTTGAGAACATTTACCTAAAAAAAGTGTAAAATCTAGCGAGTATGCCCATCTTAGTGACACGTAAAGCAAAGTCCTTATTAGCGGAAGCCGGAACTATTCAACAACAAAGCTGAAATCTCGACCCTGTCCAGGCATTGAACCCAGGATCTCCGGCGTGTGAAACGCACTACGGAGAGTTTAATTCTTTCATTCGATACATAGAACTAATACAAGTAGTATCAGTGGAACTCATACAACCTGATATGAGGTATTCTGGCACTTGTAGCGTTGCTATACTGGAATCATGGAGCTCAATACAAGAGGAGGTAACATACCGTACTAATCTTGGTAATCAGAAATGAAACTAGCAGGTACGATTAACTTTGTTCTTTGTCGCCTTTTACCATGTTCAGACGGGGTCGGCGTTTTTTTCAACCTCTCAATCAGCTCTAAAGTGATCGCTTTTCGACTGACATTTGGTTTATAATAAATACTGCTCGCGTAGGACTGAAAAGTCCCTTTAATGCAGTCTGCAGTAGTAGGCTACTACTACTGTTGTCAAATTCTTTTATTCTCAAATTATAATGAGGGTTAAATGCCATACCTCGGCTAGAATTGAACCCATGCCCTCCTGATTACCAGGCGAGCATCTTGACGTCTACACCACCGAGGCAGGTATTTCTTATACCGTGCACCGAACAACCAAACCATGCCACTTCTACTCACATCTATCTCCATGACCAGGTTGACTGGTATCTATCAGCATCTCAAGTACCAGCGTATAGTGGTCTACCTAATTCCTCCGACTTTATCGGTACCAGGGGTATGTCAAGGTCAGACAAGATCACTCTCCACACCTTAAGATGGAACGGGATATTCTATGTGTCGCATTGGCTCGTCCTGATAACAGCCAGATGGATGTCGGGATTGATCTATGAGCAAAAGCTGGACTTGTCATTTTGTACCTTTGAAGCCATTTTCAATAGTTGGGCTAAAGGGCTATCTTATATGAGTTCTATGTGTCGCATTGGGTCGTCCCTAATCACAGCCAGATGGACACTGGACGAGATAACTTGATGTCGGAATCGATCTAGGTATGTTCTTTGAGCAAAATCTGGACAATTTTGTGACTTTGAATTGATTTATTTTCAAAATTTGCGCCATCGCCAACAGGCTATCTTATAGGTATGTTGTGTCGCATTGTCCTATCCTGACTTCTGACAAAAAGTTCGCCCCGGGTGGAAATCTTACCCTCTAACTAAGCTAACTAGGCTGGCATTTTTACTTTCCTTATCCTATAGGAAGGAAAGCAATGTAATCGGGTCAAATTTTCGATGGTCAGGTTATATTTCCTAAACACGTTTTGAGGTCCCTAGAGCCTAAATCCAAAGTTTCAGCCATTGGTCCGTGTGTGTGTCTGTCTGTAAACAAAATATCTCGAGAACGGTAAGAGCTAGAGACTTGAAATTGTAAGTATCTTTCAAATGTGACAAGGATGCGACACGAAACTTTTGGTTAAGACCGGTGCAACGCTTGGCGGCATTTTACCGC
>NW_007382079.1:0-9593 GCF_000475195.1 Diaphorina citri | reverse complement strand
GCAGTGCATATCTTCTTATCCCCCCCCCCTCTCTCTCTTCCTTCTCCTCCCCTGACAATCTTATCTGTCTTTATCTCATTCCCTCTCTTTCCTTTCCACTACTTTCCTCTCTTTCCCTCTGCCATTTAATCCCTCCTCCTTCTCTTTCTCTCCTATATCCCTCGTCTTCCTCCCTTTCTCCTTTCTCCGATAAGAATAAAAAAGACTCGAACAATCGTTTCCTGGAACAGATCTATTGAATGTGTTCAAATTGGGCCCTTTTTAGCCTAAATATCCTTTACTCTTTATCCCCTTACATTCTGACGGATTAAATAAACTTATAGAGAAATAAGTTGAGCCGATATTTTAATTGAAAACGTTCCACCGAAGGATCCATATTCCACCCAAAGGCGATGCTGATGGTGAAACTTCTAAAATCTCGGAAAAACGAATCCCCTTGAACGCCGTCTTTCGGTATGAAAACTTCATTTCCCTAGCCGACGTTGGTGTCCTTACTCGAGGATTATCATGTTTTGATATAGGCAAAGCTTTCGCTTCCAGGTGAGACGCTATTGTTTACCTGTCATCTTAAGAGGCGAGGGCCTCGGTTAAGATGAGACACCTCTCCCATCCTGTAAGTATACAACATAGTTATGAATATTAGGAATGAAAAATATCATTATTTTTCATTCTCCACCTCTTCTCTTCACAATAAACACAATATTAATGTAAAATGCTTCATTTAGAGCTGATGTCATTCCCTTATCGTTTTGAAATAGCAGTTTATAGGTTGGTAGGACCGGGTAGGTATAAGTATTTGAGAAATGATACTAAAGATGTATGGGCAGGGAATCAGGGATAGGGGGTACTGACTTGTCTTAAGAAAGGAGCAATGTCCGAGAACATGGTAGTTTCAAAGACCGATTGAATTAATGATCTGATTGGTTGTTTGGTTAAAGTTTAACCATAACTCTGAGCTGACTTTGAAGGTTTGGAGAAGAAAAACTACGAAAGAGATATTCACAATGGTAGACAAATACCTACTGATGTCAGCAGTTATCTATGGATCAAATGTTTACTGTAGGTAGAACTCGGTAGACTCAGAAATTGTTGAGAATTTTACGCAATGTATCGGAAATTGAGCAAATACCTATATTTAGGAGATACCATCAAAGCTCAAATTCCACGAATGTTGACTCTTCCGAGAACTGAATTACAAGCCTACAGCTTAGTGTAATCTGAGGTTATCCAACGATGGGAAAAAATCATATAGAAAAACCTTATAAACACTGAAAATAAAATAGCATTACCTACATAAATACCACAAATAAGTACCTACATATCCAATAAGATATACCTAATGTTAGTATCTATGTAGGTACCTACATAGGTACATAGTACATACCCAAGATACAAAGATATAAAATATCATTTGCCAGATAAGCGCCTGAGTATGACAAAGACAGAAAGAGGAAAGAGAAGAAATCCCATTCTCGCTCTCTTTCTCACTCACACTCTTTATGACTCACTGGAGAGTTATCATCTTTTGTGTTTTCCCTCTCTCTCTCTTCCCCTTCTCTGTCTCTCTCTCTTGATATAGGCAAAGCTTTCGCTTCCAGGTGAGACGCTATTGTTTACCTGTCATCTTAAGAGGCGACGGCCTCGGTTAAGATGAGACAAACACGAGGGGATTTACCGGCAACTTAATCCCCGAGTCCTTGTTAGAAATATTACAAACTTCGGGAAAACTTCACCAAAAGTAAGACGCCTCAAGGGGCATTATTATTTTCAATTTTTGAGACACTTCATCCCCTTCCTCTCGTCTGGTGGCGTCGGCGAAAGTAAACTATCTTTGACATTGTAATAAGTTTAAGATTAGGCGAACTTTGCATCTTGAAACGGCACAAGTGTCTTATAGAAAGGGTGAAATAGGCAAGTCTTAAATGAAGATTTAGGGGGCCGGGTGCTATAACAGAGGTAGACGAAATGAAGGAGGGTAATTTATTATTTTTGGAAAATGAAGTCGATGAAGAAATACTTCTATACTAACACCCATACCTCAAGAAAAACTTTAATCCTTAGTTCCACATTGGACTTTTCTTAGCGTTAGCCTTTAGGGCCTATTTTACAGTACCTTTTTTCCTTCTTCTCCTTTCTCTGTTCTCTTTCTAACTCTTTTTCTGGGGTCCTTTTAATACCCTTGTTTCTTCTGAAATTCCCAGATTCTCTCCCTTTTCTCTCTCTCCTTTTTGTTTATCCCCTTCTCTTTCTCTCTAGCCCTTCTATCTATCCTCTCTCTCCCTCTTTTTCTTTCTCTATTCTCTCCCTCTTCTTCTATGGTTCTTATTAAACTCTTGTGTATTCTGAAATTCCCAGATTCCTCCTCCTAATACTGGAGGTAAATGGAAGATAAAGGGCGTAAAAGGTAAAGTTATTGTAAGCCTCTCTCTCTCTCTCTCTCTCTCTCTCTCTCTCTCTCTCTCTCTCTCTCTCTCTCTCTCTCTCTCTCTCTGTCTCTCCTTTATCTTTTTCCCTCTCCTCTCTCTCTCTCTTTATTTTTTCTCCATCTCTCCCTTTCTTTTCTTCCCTCTATTCATTATTATACACGTCTTTTTTTTTTCTCAAGTTTTATATTTGGCTTATCATTGTCACTTCTACGTGTTATCTCTCTTCCTCACCTCCTTACTCTCTCTCTCTCCTTCTTCCTCTATCTCTCTCCTTATCTTTCTCCTTCTCCCTTTTACACACTCTTTCTGGCTTATAGTCTTGCAGTCAGGATTATCAGGATAATTTCCTTGCCTTCATGAATATTATCCTCTTTCTTCTCTCTTGCCATTTTTTTACTATTATTATTTTGTTCTATACCTAGGTATATGTTTCTATAGTTCTATACCTACATTATCATGTTCATAATGGAGCAGTTGCAAATGGGTAAAATTTTTAATAAATGGTCGATTCCCACGTAAAAAGTTGTGAAAAATCCAAACTTGCAGTCAGGATTATCAGGATAATTTCCTTGCCTTCATGAATATTATCCTCTTTCTTCTCTCTTGCCATTTTTTTACTATTATTATATTTTGTTTTATACCTATATGTTTCTACAGTTCTATACCTACATTATCATGTTCATAATGGAGCAGTTGCAAATGGGTAAACTTTTTAATAAATGGTCGATTCCCACGTAAAAAGTTGTGAAAAATCCAAATCTGAGGTCAAAACTGCGAAAAATTAACTTTAAAAGGTCGAAAATTCAATTTTTAATTGCCGTTCTAATGTAAAAGTTCAAAGAGTTGTGACGTCAGATTTCACGTCAAAATGCGCAGAAACGCATGCGCACAAACAAATGAAGCGGGAGTCATGAATTTTGACGTCATCGCAGGTTAAAAAAAAAAAAAAAAAAAAAAAATGTGTGCAATAAATCAAATTGGTTTATTAAGGTTTGGTGTAAAGAGTATAAAAGGGGTTAAAATCGTCAAACCACATGGAAATTGGTAGATTTTTTTTATAGGTACCTACCTTTGTTTCAAAACACAGAAAACATTTTTTTTTTCATCTGTGCTTAAACAAAATACATTTAAGCTCTCCCTACCTCCCTCCCTCTCTCTTGCTGTCTTCAACAAAAACAAAAGAATGTTTGAAATATTTAAAAATAATCCTCAAGGAAAACAAAAGAAAAATGAAAAATTACACGAAATAAAAAAAAGAGGAAATTACTCATTTTATTTTTTAAATTTTAAATAATTTTGTAAAACGGTTCTTTTTTCTGTCGTTTTTTTTTCCTAGAGAGCAGCACAAGTCTTGCTCAGTTCGACGGATTGTTTTTTGAAAAATTAATAGAAGAAAAATAAAAAAAAAAGCTTTAACAGTATCATCAAATGAATACCTAGTATGTATTATATAGGTAGTTACTACTTTACTAACTGAATGGTCAGTATACCTACATTCCTACATAGTACCAGGATTGCTGTGAACCAAAAGTAATCTCATGTTTATCAGATTAACCTTTAGGTAAGGTAGCTAAGTACCCTTTAAATTCTTCCTTGAGCTCCACAAAATGTGAATTTTAAAGGACTTTTATATTTATTTTGAAATCTAGATGTAACTGCAAAATATGGTTCATCACAAATTACCTAGGCTTAACTTTTAATAAAATTATAGGATCTTTGACATGGAAAAGACAAGAAATGAGACAGTGGGTAAGCAATAAACACAAGCAATGCTGAATAAAGATGAATGTGCAAAGACAAAAAAAAAAAAATGGGTTTGGGAAAGTTTAAATATTTCTTTTCTTCCTTCGCTAAGAAAAGTAATGATAATGGTTATAAACTAATAATTGTGGCCATTTAAAAAGATTACTTTGAGAAGAAAGTTTCCCTGTTGGGTTGCTTGTTTCCTTCGTTTCCACAATGAACAACTGATGGTTGGGAAAACAAGGTGGAAGGCTCGACACGCTTATAAGTATTGCCCCCGCTTTCCATGCAATCTTTCGACAATACTCTGTGTCTATCTAGTTCTACGGACTGGGGGATTTCTTAGACACTTCAGCAAGTGGTGCGATTTTGGGCAAACTTTCGGGAAATGGAGAGAGAGAGAGAGAGAGAGAAGAAATTAGAAAAATGAAAGAATTAGCATGAACAAGAGAAGTTTAGCTGGAAATGGTCAATAATGGAGCATTCAACATTTTGGAGTACCATTTATTAATATTATTAATTTTTAGACTGAACACGTGTGGAATCATCAAATCTTTTGGGTTTCTATAGGTAGGACCTACTGTAGTAGTTCTTTATTCTTTTCCAGAAAATTCCCTTTGAGTAGATAGGTCAATAAAGTCAGCTTCAATAGAGGATATCAAGGCATTTGCAGCAATGCCAGCTTAAGTAGTCTTCTGCAGATTATGACGATGGGTCAGCTCCCTGGGCGTAGTGGTCACTGCGCTCGCCTTGCACGCGGGAGACCCGGGTTCGATTCCCGGCGGTTTTTAAATACCCGGGTATTTACCCACCCTGGGGGTGGATAAATACCCGGTTAAATACCCAATTTTTATTTACCCACGACCCATCCTCTACTACCGGTAAAAACTTACATAGAAAATTGTACTTCTTAACCTCAATGAAAGACCTACAAGGAACGCGGAAAACTCCTCTATCTATTACATATATCTATCTATTATTTTCAACGTTTACCAATTATTAACTTAGGTATCTACCTACTTACTTATACTCGTAAGTATACGTACATACCTAGTTTCTTACTTTCCTACCTAATTAAATTATTTACCTAACGTTAACGTACCTGGGCCTTTTTTTGGGGTTTTTTTTTTTTTTTTTTTTTTTTTCTGTGGATAATAATATTAACCACAGGAAGTTACCCTGCTTCCGTCATCGTCAGGTTCCTCTGGTATAGCAGTTTCCTCTAGTACCAAAGTACCTGTTATGCTGGCCGGGGTATACCCGGATATCAAAGGCGTTGAGAAAATTAGGTTTTTGGGATACCCAAAGAGGATTTCACAAACCTAGAACCTTGATTGGCGAATGCAAAAGCCCGTTTGGTAAGGTTACCAAGGTATGTTGATACTTGCTTACCCTAAGAAAAAACTTGACTCATAACTAGGTCCAATTTTCAGCAAAATTGTGATTTCGAGTTCAAAATTTATTCAATTTAATTTTACTGTGATAAGTCTGTTTGAGTTGTATGCTGTGTCATATGGCAATCCAGACGCTGGGCAGCTCATCAATAAATTACTGATTTTGTTTCTCTCGCATTATACTAATTCAAAATCAACAGAGTAGACCTTCAGACCAAACCCAACTGGGTTAAAATAATAACCACGCTGGGAAACATCAACACTTCTAATCACCAGAAGTCAAATGCAATTTATTTTACGAGGCCTATTCACGCGGCTTTTCTTATCTCTCTGTTTCACCTGGTTTTCACATTGTGAGACTTAGTAACAGCATAGAAAGGTTGAGGAGGCTTTCGTTGTAACCGTATTCATATTCCTATAAATACATAATGCCTAGTGCCTACAATGCATTAGATAGTCTTTTGAAGAGTTGGTAAAGGTCGATGTCGACTGAAACCATACACTGCCTCGACAACATACATAGATTCATCTCTTCACATGGTCGATTGACCATCGATCGACGGCGTCGGCTATGTATGGACACAGGTTTACATAATAATTTATTTTTTATTACATAAGTTATAATGTTATAAAGACAGTAAAAAGTAAGCAACCTGTAAGTTACTCTTTCACAACCAAATGCATTCAGTTAAAGCTGTACATTGTCTACTTTACCTAACATTCTGCAAATCTACAATAATCTCTACTAACAAATATTATGACGAGAATGGGATTTTTATGTGCAGGGGCATTATTATTTTCAATTTTTGAGACACTTCATCCCCTTCCTCTCGTCTGGTGGCGTCGGCGAAAGTAAACTATCTTTGACATTATAATAAGTTTAAGATTAGGCGAACTTTGCATCTTGAAACGGCACAAGTGTCTTAGAAAGGGTGAAATAGGCAAGTCTTAAATGAAGATTTAGGGGGGCCGGGTGCTATAACAGAGGTGGACGAAATGAAGGGGAGTAATTTATTATTTTTGGAAAATGAAGTCGATGAAGAAATACTTCTATACTAAAACCCATACCTCAAGAAAAACTTTAATCCTTAGTTCAACATTGGACTTTTCTTAGCGTTAGCCTTTAGGGCCTATTTTACAGTACATACCTACTTCAAGTCAGTCGTAAGACTCATAAGTCAGTCTGAAGTTTCGTCTTCATAAACAAGGTTTCACTTACCGGTAAGTGTGAGGCATGTCGTTTCAGCTGGGCAATCGTGTTGGGGTTGTACGCCATGTTTGCAAACACCATCCTCTCTTCATAGGTACATACCTACTTCAAGTCAGTCGTAAGACTCATAAGTCAGTCTGAAGTTTCGTCTTCATAAACAAGGTTTCACTTACCGGTAAGTGAGAGGCATGTCGTTTCAGCTG
The DNA here is from genome assembly GCF_000475195.1 of Diaphorina citri. Classification (NCBI taxonomy): domain Eukaryota; kingdom Metazoa; phylum Arthropoda; class Insecta; order Hemiptera; family Psyllidae; genus Diaphorina; species Diaphorina citri. The sequence continues at coordinate 2,617 of NW_007382079.1, read as the reverse complement.
GGCAATCGTGTTGGGGTTGTACGCCATGTTTGCAAACACCATCCTCTCTTCATAATCATATTCACACAGGATCTTGTTCTCGCAAAGGTAGAACCTGTCACCGACGCAGAACCTGGAAGCAAAAAACCATAGGGAAATTCAAATTATAATACAGGCACTAGAGGCAAGGGCTGTTGGATTAAGTCTTAGGCCGACTACTGACTCTCAGACTGTTCTACGAAGTCTAGCAGAACGCGTGTGGTGGAAAAAGCTTCGAGCTTCTGGTTTTAGTGGCTAGCCTTATTGGAGGACATCTTAGACTTAGAGCAATTAAATGAAATCTTCAGAGGTTCCAGAGCTTTCTCAAAAATAAAACGGTCGTAAAAGAAATAAAAGATTATGTTGTTCAACACGATACAAGAATACAATATTGTAGATTTTGTATACAAGCATACAGTAATACAAAATGTTGTAATATTATGTAAGCTAATAGCGAAATCATGATGCATCAGAGAATACGTAATGCAGGACATTTTTTTTTTTTTTAGGCAATGCTAAAAAAAAGCAGATGAAAAGAGTGAAAGGAGGAGGAGAAGGAGAGGAAAAAGAAGAAGGAGAGGAAAAAGAAGAAGGAGGAGAAGAGGAAGGAGGGGGAGAGGAAAAAGAAGGAGGAGGCGGAGGAGGAGAAGAAACCATCAGTCTTCCGAAGGTCCTCTTGGGCTAGAAATTTAATGAACGAAAGTCCTTTTATTTCATACATTTAACCTCTAGGTAGGTATGTATTTTACATTATACCTAGGTAGGTAAAAACTTACATAGAAAATTGTACTTATTAACCTCAATGAAATACCTACAAGGGACGCGGAAATTTTCAGCGGATTACCAATTATTAACTTAGGTATCTACCTATTCTACCTACTTACTTATACTCGTATAAGTACGTACATACCTAGTTTCTTACTTTCCTACCTAATTAAATTATTTACCTAACGTACCTAAGTATACAGTTTTCTACCCATGCATGGTTTTTCCCGTATATTTATTTTAAAGTTTAATGAATATGTCACTTGAACACGCTAGGCCTTATTGCATCTCTCTAAACTCAGAGGCCCGGCGCACAATGGAAGAAGCGTAGTCGCTCGACTTTTAGTAGAGGGTAGTCGCCTGAAAAACCAACACTTTGAAAATTATAGAGAGTCTCTATCACTTCCATAAGTTTGGTTTTGCAGGTGACTACGCGCAACTGAAAGTCGCGCGGGTATTTAACCAAACCCAAGTCACAAAAGATCTAACCAGGTCGCAGTCATATAGGGCGTTTACTATAGCCGATGGCCCTATTTATACCAATACAGGTTATTAGATGGAAGTAAGCATAGAGCACACTGGGATGCATTTCAGCACCTAGGAAAACTTTCGGTACATCCTGTAGAAAATGAGTCAAACTTCCGAGTGAGCCAAGTTAAGAGAGACAAGTGACGCACTTCTAATTAAATTAAACTTAGAACTCTAAACTCTTAGCAGAGGAAAAACATCTCCATAAGTACCTAGGTACTTAGTGTACTTTTACTTCTTATTTGCTATTGTGCAAAGGAACTAAAACTGCTAAATTAAATGTAAGTCCAAGAAAAACATCTTGATACGAAATAATGAAAATAATTAAAAACCCCAGCAGGGAAATCCTGCCTTGCCTAGTGACCAGGAGGCACCTGTCTCATTCACCAGGTATCCTAATAAAGAAGGTGTAGGTTCTTGGGAAACGAAGAAGGAATAGGAGAAGAAGAAGGAGAAGTAAAAGGAGAATGAGGAGGAGGAGGAGGAGAAGAAGAACAAGAATAAGAAAAAGAAGAGGAAGACTTAGGAGAAAAAGAAATAAGAAAACCCAAAAGAAGAAGGAAGAGGAAAAGGAGGAGAAGAGGACGACGAAGATAAAAAGGAAAAAGAAGACGAAGAAGAAAGAGAGGAAGATTTTTCAGGTATCCCATTGTCACACGGTCACCTCTTCAAGTCTTAGGCCAGCCACTCGCTATCAGGTAGACCTGACAGGTATATCTGACACCTGATGAGCACACACACTATCAGGTAAACCTGATCAGGTACGGCTGAAAAGGTCCGTCTGTCAGGTCTATCTGATACCTGGTGAGCGTACACACGAGAAGGTGTACTTGATAGTTAGTGGCTGGCCTTTGACAGAACTTTTTTTGGCAAAAAATGGCTTCAGATGATGGAAATGTCAGTGGAGATGACAAAACTCCCAGAAATAACTCTGATACATTAAATGGAATTAGTGGAGGTGGCAAACTCGCATAAGAATGTTAAACATTTAAAAACAAGTTGAATTTTATGAAATTAGTGGAGATGCTAAATTCCCATATCATAAGAAGCTAATACATTCAACATTAGTGGAGGTGGCAAAACTCGTATAAGAATGTTAAACATTTAAAAACAAGTTGAATTTTATGAAATTAGTGGAGATGCAAAATTCCCATAATATCTTAAGAAGCTAATACATTCAACATTGAATGATATTGGTGGAGATGACAAATTTCCCGTAGGAAACCATACATTGAATGATATTGGTGGAGATGACAAATTTCCCATAGGAAACCAAACATTGAATGATATTGGTGGAGATGACAAA
>NW_007382078.1:8788-9596 GCF_000475195.1 Diaphorina citri | reverse complement strand
GCCTTCAACTGCGGGAGGATAAGGCATCAGCAGTGACAGTTCCCTCTATCAAACCTCTTTGAAAAAAAAGAGTGCTAGGGAGGGAGGACTTCATACTTCTCAATGGAGCAGTTGCAAATGGGTAAAAATTATGAATAAATGGTCGATTCCTACCAGGTTTACCTTGCCCAATGGAGCAGTTGCAATTGGGTAAAATTTATTAATAAATGGTCGATTCCTACGTAAAAAGTAGTGAAAAATCCAAATCTGAGGTCAAATGGGTAAAAATTATAAATAAATGGTCGATTCCTATGTAAAAATTTGGGAAAAATCCAAATCTGAGGTCAAAACTCCAAAAATTATAAATAAATGGTCAATTCTTATGTAAAAAGTTGGGAAAAATCCAAATCCGAGGTCAAAACTCCGAAAAAATAACTGTAAAAGGTGGAAAAATTCAATTTTTATTTTCCGTTCTAATGAAAGAGTTCAAATATGTGTGACGTCAGACTTTACGCAGTTGTTTTTTTCGTCCGTTAGGTAGCGACACTATGCAAGCGCGCTAGCATAGGAGCAGAAAGAACTGCGCAGAAACGTATGCGCACAAACACATTAATGCGTTGCCTGCGAGGGAGCTTTGCTCGGGAATTTTGATGTGACGTCATCGCCTACGGGAGCGTATGCCTTGACGTCAAAGTTCACGATTTACTGGTATTTTTTTAATCGATTTATCTCGGGATCTAGAAGTCGTAGGAGAAAAAAAAATTCCGTTGGTCCTCATTTTTCCTGCTCTATAACTTTGAAACAACGCCCAAGTAAGTGCCACTGATCA
>NW_007382078.1:353-8346 GCF_000475195.1 Diaphorina citri | reverse complement strand
CTTTAGAGACTGCGGCTCTAAACAGTTCGGCTGTTGATATGTTAAACCATTCTCTCAGATTTTTTAACCACGAGGTTCGTCTCCTTCCCACTGACCTTTTTCCTACAATTTTCCCCCGAATTATAAGGTGTAGGATTTCGTATTTCGTTCCTCTCATAATGTGTCCAAGATATTGTAATTTCCTTTTCTTTACCTCTTCCAGGATTTCTACATTTTTCTTTATTCTCCTCAGTGCCTCTGTGTTGGTCACTCGCTCTGTCCAAGATATTTTCAAGATTCTGCGGTATGTCCACATTTCGAAGGCTTCTAGTTTTCTCTCGCAGGCTTTGTTTAGTGTCCAAGCTTCTACCCCGTATAGGAGGACCGGGAAAGTATAGCATCTAAGCATCCGAATTCGCAGGTCTAAACTTAGGTCGCGGTTGGTGAAGAGTTTCTTCATCTTCATAAAGGATGCGTGCGCTTTTTCAATTCGGATTTTGATCTCGGCGGGGCCGTAGTCCATTGAACTGTTTACATTTGTTCCGAGATAGTTATAGCGTTCTACCTTCTCTAGTTTCTCACCTTTAGCGTATAGGGATTCTTCGGTTGTTTGCGATTTGGTAATCAACATGAACTTGGTCTTTTTTGTGTTCAGGGTGAGTCCGTATGCCTCGCTTGTGGTAATGACTTTGTTGAGAATATTCTGGAGATCTTGGATGTTTTCAGCAAGGAGCACTGTATCGTCGGCGTATCGGAGGTTGTTGATAGGGGTGCCGTTCACACATATTCCGCCAGCTACATCTTCCAGTGCTGTAGCGAAAATCTCTTCTGAATATATGTTGAAGAGGAGGGGAGAAAGCACACAGCCTTGTCTCACCCCGCGCTTGATGTCTACTGGTTCTGTGAGCTCTGATTGAATGAGGACTGATGCGTTTTGGTTGAAGTATAAGTTGGCGATTATTTTTATCTCTCGTGAGTCGATCTGTTTTCGCTTTAAGATCTCTATTAGCTGGCCATGTCTCACTTTGTCGAATGCCTTGTTATAGTCAATAAAGCAAGCGTATACGTTTTGGTTGACATCCATACATCTTTGCATCATCACGTTAGTCAATAAAGCAAGCGTATAGGTTTTGGTTGACATCCATACATCTTTGCATCATCACCTTGTATGGAATCAGTGCTTCCCTTGTGCCGAATCCGTTCCGGAAGCCAAACTGGGTGTCCGATATATTCCCATAATGGGTGTCCGATATATTCCCATAATGGGTGTCCGATATATTCCCATAATCCTGATGTTGAGCCGATTTCATTTCTAAGATAACGTTGTGGGCTTTTCCAAGGTCATACATGCTCTTCACATTCCACGTGCCGATTTTTATTTACCGTCGTATGTATGAAATCTAAAGATAAACTCAAGTTTAACTTGAAATGAAAATCTTGCCAAATTTCATGAAATCTAGCCAGTTATTAGGTATAGGTTTGTTTTTTAGAAAATTATGTGGGTAGATATTAGGTAATCTGTGAGAATTCTAAGGATCAAGAAAATGTTATTATTATGGAAGGTTTGGGCAAGGTCAAGAAAGGTTTGGGATTTCAAGAAAGGTATGTTATTGGGGTACACCATGAAGTACCTCAAAAAGCCAGTTATCTCAAGAAATGACTTGAAATTGGCAACATTGTTCGTCTTAAGTTAAACTTAAGTTTATCTTTAGATTTCATACATACGGGGGTATATTCCACTGCCGAGATTTAAAGGGCCCTTTCTTTACACCATCAGTGACCTCACATGCAAAATCTTTCTCTCTTCCTTCTTTGATGTCTGTCACTTTTCTCTTCTGTCATTCTGCTCTCTCTTCTATTCTGCTTTCTTCCATTCTGTTCTGTGACAGACTGATATTTGCCGTCTAATGTATTACGTGACTTATGGATTCACACAGTGTGTGGGGAAAAAGATTTTCAAAGCCATCGGAGGAATAGGGTGGACGAAAAGAAGTCGGTTGTCCTCACGAGGTTCAATGTACTCCGGATTTCAAAGGCTAAAAAGTTTTAGTAAAAAAAATTCGAGTGGAGGAGTGGAGTGTAAAGGAGAGCATAGCGCATAGAGCACATAGAGCATCGTGCAGCTAGGCTAGAGGAAAGAAACGATTGAAGGAAGGGACAACTTCAAAACATTGTTCGTCTTAAGTTAAACTTAAGTTTATCTTTGGATTTCATACATACGACGGTTAGTCTTTCAATAGAGAATTTTTCTTCGCAGTTGCATTCACAACTGTCCTCCCCGGAGATCCGCTTGGAAGACTTACTCCGGAATTAAGGAGCGCGGTAGCGCTCCGCCCCGCCAAGTCAAGAAAGTTTGACCGCGCTACTAGAGATATTATACGCGATTTTCTTTAGTTCTGACTTCAACCATGATGATAATTCTTGGAATATTATCGAGTGATACTTTAATACAGTGGTTTTCCGTGGCCATTGCTGCATCCTTATGCCGTTGACTCCTTCTTTCGAAGTCGTTCATCCGCCTTTTGGGCCACCATGGACCCAGGGACAAAAGAGTGCCCGGAGAGTTCTTGTTAGTCACCTCTTACGACAGGGAGGTCCTATTCTTTCCCGGGTACCACACGGGTTTCATATTTTTGTAGGAACAGCAAGTTAAATTGATTACTTTTACTACCTAAGTAAATACCTACTTACCTATCACTCAAGTAGTAAAAATCAACAAAATTTCAATCATCTACCTGCCTAGGACTTAAAGAAAAATTTGATTGTCAAAAAAAAATATTAAAATACCTACTACGCTGGACACTGTCTGGTAGAGTACCGGGTGGTATTGGTGAGAAATTGTCATCTATGATTGTTCATGACCTATTGGTTAAAGACGTGAACATTACCGATTTGTGGACATTAGATGTGCTCGGTATAAGAGACCCTCTAGAGAAAACTAGTAAACTAGAGCTAGAGCAAGCAACTCTTGAGCATTTCATGAGTACTGTGACTACCAACTCAGAAGGTAGATTTGAGGTACACTTGCCTTTTATTAAAAACCATCCCCCCATTTCAGATAACTACAATCTGTCGCTGAAACGTCTAGAGTCGACAGTGCGGAGACTGAAACGGGAGGGGTACGAGAAGGAGTACGGACAATGTGTATTTTCTCCCCAAACTTTCCTGTTATTTATTTCCCAACTGTAGAATGCCAATCAAAACCGGATGGGTGACAATGGTCCCATGGCCCGCACTTACATTTTGTGTTTAGACAGCCCTTGTTTCAATAATGGAACTTGATTTTTTTTTCTCTCTCTCTCTCAAGGTGTGTCCACATGGTCGACCGGCCATCGATCGATGTCGACTGAACCGTCCACACTGCCTCGATAACATAGATTTACCTCGTCGATCGACGGCCAGTCGACTATGTGTGAACGTAACTTTACTTACACATTATTTCCTTAGGGAACAGAATAGAACAGGATAGGATAGAATAGAATTTATCCTTTATCAACTCTTACGCTTATCTATGGTGTGAAATTGACCTTACAGGATGAAATTTTTAATTCATTATAACTTATAACGTGTTGTACGTAGCGTCTTGAGAACTTGCGTCACTTGCAAGAGGTATAACGCAAAGAAATTAGAAGTTCATCCTACACCGTTGCCGCAAGACCGAGTACGGAACGCTAAAGTGTTCGAAGTTTCCGGATGTGATCTTGCTGGACCACTGTACATCAAGACCGAGACCGGAACATCCAAAGTATGGGTGTGCCTATTTACCTGTGCAGTGTACCGAGCTGTACACTTAGAATTAGTTACGTCACTATCGACTGATAGCTTTCTCCAAGCGCTAAGAAGATTTGTCAGTCACCATGGGCGGTGCCGAGTGATGTACTCGGACCAGGGTACAAACTTCAAGGGGTTTGATACTGCCTGTGAGAAGTTAGACTGGACGGCAGTCATGCAGTTCAGTGGAGCAAGGAGAATTCAATGGAAATTCAATCCGCCATCAGCACCATGGTGGGGAGGTTTCTTCGAGAGGATCGTAGGAATCGTCAAGGGATTACTGAAGCGAGTGTTGGGCCATTCTCTTGTCACGTACGAGACAATGTTGACTCTGTTGAAGGAGGTGGAGTCGGTGATCAACAACCGACCTTTGACATACTTATCTGAGGACCCGCAGGACTTGTCTGTCCTCACACCAGCCATGTTTCTGCACGAACTGGAGGACTCCGGAGTGCCGGAGCTTGACTTGATTGAGAATGCTGACTTGAGGGTGCAATTCAAACATCGCCAGGACCTCAGAAGACAATTGCGTGAACGGTTCACTGCTGAGTATTTGGGTCAGTTGAAGCTCACTCACACAAAATTTTTTTTTTTTTTTTTTTTTTTTTTCCTTTTTTAGCAAATACTTTCATAATATTTATTTTAATAAATCAAGCTCAGAACTCATAACATAATAGAACAAAAACAAAAAAAAAAGTATGCTTATGATTCTAGCTCATTAATGATAATAATATTAATTGAAAGTTTTTGTAACCCTTTCAGCTAAGCTGGTGTTGGGTTACAAACAATATAAATAACAGAAATTCCTTTCTTCAAATTTCAAAAACAGTGATCTAATCTATTGTTATCCATACATATATTGATTTCATACTTCTTTTAAATTATAACCAATCAACAATGCAAGAGACTAAATCCAGTACAGCAAATGTGAGAACCAAACCAATGGCAGATGGTTTGGGAGGTGTGCCTGTGCCAAAGAATGTGAAAAGCAGCCCCGGGAAAGATGAGTTGATAAAGGTAAGAGCTTCATTTTTAGTCCATCCTTCCTTTATTATTACAATACCTAGTATTATTACAATAGGTCGGTCGGTCGGCTTTCTTCGTTTTTTAGTCCGTCCTTCCTTTATTATTACTAATAATAAAAGGTATAGTGGACGGACTATTGTATTCGCTTCGGTGTCTGTCTGTCAGTCTGTCCCCATAGAAGGACTTATCCAAACCTGGTCGACCTATATATCAAATTAAAGGTCTTTTTACCAGGATCACGAAAATGGTGGTGCAAATTTTGTCCAGAAAACCATAAAGCCAAAAATCAAAAAAAAAAAAGAAAACTGGTTTTTGGGGGATTTTTTTCACATTTTCTCACACAATTAATGAGCTCTAATCTTGAAATTTGTCGGGACGACCTATGAACTCAAAGCAAGAAAGTTTTAGATAACACTTCAGTTGTTAATATAAGACCAGTTTTAGCGTCACCTATGTTAAGCTACGCCAAGCAAGGCCAATGAATGGATGGGTGACTTAATCTGTTGCGTAAAACTTTGTAACTTTGTTAAGTTCTAGATGATAGGGATCTTTTTAGTGTTAAGAAATCAGAACTTTCAATTTTGAATTTTGCCGCTTTGAAAACTCTTGAGCGTATTTTCGGGTTTGATCATTTAAATGCGCTTTTCACCTATGGGAAGCGAGCTTTTTATAAACTCGCCAGATTGTGAGATCGTTTTGAATTTTCCAAGTCGAGATTTTTCTGGAAGGAAAAAGGAAATTTGACATGTTGATTTTCCATACAATAAAGTGAATTTCATGTTGTAAATACTTTTGAATCCTGTGTTTTCCAATTATATCCACCCTCTACCTACTGCACGAGGCAATCCGAACTCCGGTTTGGAAACATTTGGCGACCGTGACAGGACTTCTTCTAGACACACAAGCGTGTGAAGCCGACTGTGGTGAGCGTCAGGGTGGACAGTGTGCGCACTTTTGGAACTCAGGACGACATTCGGATGTATGGAAAGGTTGTAAATACTTTTGAATCCTGTGTTTTCCATTATATCCACCCTCTACCTACTGCACGAGGCAATCCGAACTCCGGTTTGGAAACATAATCATTATATTGGGAATAAAGGGAGAATGGGCTCTAGTCTTGATTTTAAATCATTACATGAAAGTAAAATCAAAAATCGGCCAGGCCAGTGTTATGGTACTTGTTCAGAAGTCTTGTCAATGAAAAATTGCTACAAAAAGGAGCTGTCACATAAGAGCAGTGACCAATGTAAATTATAAGGTTAGGTTGATCACAGAAAGGAGCTTTCACAAACAAGCCATGACCAGTGCTATTATAGGGTTAGGTTAAACACAAAAAGAAGCTTTCATAAATGAGCTGTGAACAGTGTTAGTTATACGGTTAGGTCAAACACAAAAAGGAGCTTCCTTTTGCATTGTTGTGGTTTCTGAATAATTACCAACTGTTGGTAAAATGGAAGAACAACTTGTTCTAAGCTGATAGTCGTAAAGGACTACTTATACTTCTACCTTTGACCCAAACAAACAACAGGGTAATTAACAACAGAGATCCCAAGTTAACTAAAACCCATGTAAAAAGGGTGGAGTTGATGCCGATTCGCAGTGACAAAACCCAACTAAGCCCCCCGACACAACCCAACACAGAGCCCAAACCCAAGTTCTACTTACAGTGTAGTAAGATAGGAGGCCAGAGTTGACATCTAGCACAAACCAGCGGTACTGCCAGCCTTTGACAACGTTCGTCCACTTGCTCAAAGATCCTTCCATTCTAGAGTTTTACTAAAATAAAAACCCCCAAACTTCTACGAAAAGTTGGCACTGAATATCTCCCGGTTAAAAACCCCCCGAAATAAGAACGTTCGTCCACTTGCTCAAAGATCCTTCCATTCTAGAGTTTTACTAAAATAAAAACCCCCAAACTTCTACGAAAAGTTGGCACTGATAATCTCACGGTAAAAAACCCCCCCGAAATAATTTTGTTCGTTGGCTTAGGTAAAATGTAAGTTTTGAAACAATTCTACGCCATAATTCGAAGAAATAAACCCGTTTTGAGTTCGATTATGATTTTTTCACAGATTAAAAATGTAATAAAAAGAGTGATGAAGATAAAAACCGAAATTTTGTTATTATTTTTTCTTTTTTTCATCTCCCATTTTTTCCCTATTTGTAAACAAATGAATCAGCTGATTACAAGGAGGTTGTGAAAAAGTGGATTTTGCACTTGAAGCATGTAAAATGAAGCCCATTTTAAATTTGCACAGCCATTGTGATGGCTTATATAAAGTTTAAGCGCTCAAATAAAGTTTAAAACCCTGTTTGATATTACGTCAAAAATACATCGCTCAAAGGCTCAAATCAACTTGAAAAGAATCTTTGCTCCTTTGCTAGTTTTTGTCTTTAACACTTTTGTACTTGCCACTCACTATCAGGATATCAGGTAGACCTGACGACAGGTACAGCTGATCAGGTCTACCTGATAGTGTGTGTGCTCATCAGATATCAGGTCGACCTGACAGACGGACCTTTTCAGACGTACCTGTCAGATCTACGTGATAGTCAGTGGCTGGCCTAATATCACCAATGATCTCAACTAACTTATGGAACTCTGATACCATCACATTCATACACGTCTAGGTAGCAACTCGATCACAAAACCGAAAAAAATTGACTCCGGGAATCGAACCCGGACATTCGAGACCAAAACTTGGCCTCAGTTTTAAATAATTCGAGGAACCTATCTGGTACTGTTTTACCTCATTGGAGTAAAAATTTCTTATCAAAATGATATCCGTGCTGCGCTCTGTCGGTTTTAATTTAAACTGTTTGTGATTACCTGATTATCGTTCTCTTCAAAGGGACGGCCAGCCTAGTTAGCTTGGTTGGTAGCGCGTCTGCCTCGTAAGCGCTAGGCCGCGGGTTCGATTCCCGCCCGGGGCGGTTTTTATCCTGAAGGGATAACGTTCGTTCTCGGAACGGCTGGATACCGCCAAGAGTTGCACCGACCTTAACCAAAAGTTTCGTGTCGCATCCTTGTCATTTGACAACTTCATACCAAATTTCAAGTCTCTAGCTCTTACCGTTCTCGAGATATTTTTTTTTACAGACAGACACAGGTGCGTGAAGTTAGCACCACAACTTTTGTATCCTTGTCACATTTGACAACTTCATACCAAATTTCAAGTCTCTAGCTCTTACCGTTCTCGAGATATTTTTTTTTACA
>NW_007382078.1:0-343 GCF_000475195.1 Diaphorina citri | reverse complement strand
TACCAAATTTCAAGTCTCTAGCTCTTACCGTTCTCGAGATATTTTGTTTACAGACAGACAGACACACACACGGACCAGTCGACCTGACAGACGGACCTTTTCAGACGTACCTGTCAGATCTACGTGATAGTCAGTGGCTGGCCTAATATCACCAATGATCTCAACCAACTTATGGAACTCTGATACCATATCATATTCATACACGTATAGGTAGCAACTCGATCACAAAACCGAAAAAAATTTACTCCGGGAATCGAACCCGGACATTCGAGACCAAAACTTGGCTTCAGTCTTAAAAAATTCGAGGAACCTATCTAGTACGGTTTTACCTCATTGGAGTAAA
>NW_007382077.1:0-9553 GCF_000475195.1 Diaphorina citri | reverse complement strand
AATGACTAAACGGTTAGAGATATTTAAAAAAAAAAAAAAATGGGACACGACCCCCCAAAACCATATCTAGAACACCGACATAAGCATAATTCAGTAGGGTAAGGAAAGTCGTGTGATGTTCACACCAGATTTTTCTATTCATCTTGTATCATGTGAGGTGTATTGCAGAAATTCTGGTAATACTTAAGAAGTAGAAATCGTAAGCTCCTTTAGAATATCATCGAATGCTAAAGTCTTCCAACAAACAGAGGAAATTGAGAAAATAACTCCCCAATGGTAAACTAGCGATCCTTAACAGATGGCTGGTTCGATACCAGCATTGCCAGTAACCTGGCTTTAAAAATGATCACCTCAGCCAAAAATGGCAGCAGTCCAAAATCAACAAGTCTACAAGGTATAATACTTCACATAATAGGTACTACTTGTCAGCTTGGGTACTTTCACTTCAACTTTGACGTCTTCCGTGCCCAAGTCCCTGGTTTTACCCTCTCAGGGTGGTAGGAAATGGACTGGCACTTAGGAGGACCGGGTTCGATGCTTGGCGGTGTTGATAAATTGTTTTCTTTGGCTAGTAAGCACGAGGGTACTACATAGTTCAAACATTGACCAAGAGAAAATTAAGACTATTAAGAGGTTGGTTGCTATTAAGAAAGTAACTGTGGCACATCCATTGAAAATTGCTGCAAAAATGAATTAGGAAAGTCGGTAGACAATAAGAAATTTTCATTGTGTTAAGCATAAATGTTTGTCACAAATGTCGTTCCCCGCACACTACGCTAAATTTTATGACTAGACTTGGACTCGAACCACCAACCTCCAGATCCAGAGTCTACCGTGCTAACCAATGCACCACTGTGGTTGGTTGCTATTAAGAAAGTAACTGTGGCACATCCATTGAAAATATACCTCCCTATCTATCTTTTCCATTAAACTGGCCCACCTTCCTTCGGTACAATAATAGCTAGAGATAGTTAGGTAATTAGTTACGTACGAGTATGTACAATTTTTAAAATTATTAATAATTAAACTAATTAATGATGAGTAATAAAAATCATAAATAATGATAATAAATTATTAACCTACCATATTTTCTCAACTTCCTATGTATACCAATAGGATTTTCTTTCTTTCTTTCTTTCCTTCCTTCTTTCTTCCTTCCTTCCTTTTTTCTTTCTTTCTTCTTTCTTCCTTCTTTCTTTCTTTCCTTCCTTCCTTCCTTCTTTCTTTCTTCCTTCCTTCCTTCTTTCCTTCTTTCTTTCTTCCTTCCTTTTTTTTTCTTTCTTTCCTTCTTTCTTTCTTCTTTCTTTCTCTCCCCTTTCAAGTTTTTAAAGTTGACTCAAATAAAAGTGGACTTCAGTAAAAATCAATGATGATGGTACAGGCAGCAATGACTATAATAATAGTCTAAGTTCTAACCTAAACACAACTTGCGGGCCGAGAGTTCATTTTAGAGCCCACGAAAAAAAATCGACATTCCTACGTAACAATCGAAGGTTTGATTTCTCAAGAAATGTACACAGTATAGTTACCTATACATACATATTTTAAAAATTTCGCTAGCGCGTGGCGCCTCTAAAAAATCCTTTTCCTGTGCCTCTAGGTGTTTGGTTGCACCTATTCTGGTTAAATGCAAAATCTGAATAAGGAAAGGGTTGTGTTCTCTGGGTAAGATAAGACTTTTCAGTCCTATTCGGGCAGGATAAACAAGGTATAGGTATTCTATTCTTCTTCGCATTTCTTTGTCGGGTAGGCATTGCTTCGGGTATCCTTCGAAGAATACTTAGGTACAATTTATTCGCGTATTTCAAAAGCTACGTATCCACTAAAGAGGATGATGTTATCAAAACCAATTGACAAAAGTAAATCAGTTTAAACTTTGGACAAACGTTTTTATTTTGTCAGTGTTGTGGCATAGTAAATTAAATTTTAAAATGGAGGAGAAAGTTAATGCCTAAGTACAGAAATTTAATACCTACCTAGGACTTAGGTACCAAAAAATCGAAACGAAAAATCCATTCCGTAAAGTTACGCACATTGCATAACTAAAACGTTTAAAGGCGTTTATACAATCACCTCCCGTTGTACAAAGGATAAAGTTGTGATTCTACCTTCTGGAATCAATTTTACAAACGGAAATTAATGTCAATCATCTGCCTGTGCCATCAGGTAAAGCCTTTTTTTGTTTGATTTGACCTGATTGGAATAAAATCATCGCTTTTGATATACTTTCCGGGACCTCCAGTGTGCAAGCCTAGTGATACCCACTCGGCCGCCTCCAGATCCAGAGTCTACCGTGCTAACCAATGCACCACTGTGGTTGGTTGCTATTAAGAAAGTAACTGTGGCACATCCATTGAAAAAATATACCTCCCTATCTATCTTTTCCATTAAACTGGCCCACCTTCCTTCGGTACAATAATAGCTAGAGATAGTTAGGTAATTAGTTACGTACGAGTATGTACAATTTTTAAAATTATTAATAATTAAACTAATTAATGATGAGTAATAAAAATCATAAATAATGATAATAAATTATTAACCTACCATATTTTCTCAACTTCCTATGTATACCAATAGGATTTTCTTTCTTTCTTTCTTTCCTTCCTTCTTTCTTCCTTCCTTCCTTTTTTCTTTCTTTCTTCTTTCTTCCTTCTTTCTTTCTTTCCTTCCTTCCTTCCTTCTTTCTTTCTTCCTTCCTTCTTTCCTTCTTTCTTTCTTCCTTCCTTTTTTTTTCTTTCTTTCTTTTTTTCTTTCTTTCCTTCTTTCTTTCTTCTTTCTTTCTCTCCCCCTTCAAGTTTTTAAAGTTGACTCAAATAAAAGTGGACTTCAGTAAAAATCAATGATGATGGTACAGGCAGCAATGACTATATTAATAGTCTAAGTTCTAACCTAAACACAACTTGCGGGTCGAGAGTTCATTTTGGAGCCCACGAAAAAAATCGACATTCCTACGTAACAATCGAAGGTTTGATTTCTCAAGAAATGTACACAGTATAGGTACCTATACATACATATTTTAAAAATTTCGCTAGCGCGTGTCGACTCTAAAAAATCCTTTTCCTGTACCTCTAGGTGTTTGGTTGCACCTATTCTGGTGTGTATGAGGTGCCTACCTATTTTCCTATTCAGATACGTACCTACATAGTATTCGCTAAAATAAAGCACTAGGTACCTACCTAGGTTCACAAGGCTACATAGAATTCCTAGACCCAATCCTTGAACTCAGCCAGGACTCGAACCCAGGTCACACCACACGCGAGGCCAGTATGTCAGCTAAGAAATAAGCAATAAGGATTCAGAGGGTTTATTCCCCTCGGTTTTTTATCGCAAGTTAAGTGAGCGGAGAGTGAGGAGTTACGTAAATATGCGGAAGAGAAAACAGTGACTGTACTGTAGTACCTACGCCCAAGCTTTCTGGTACGTATATTTTAGTATGTGTTCTCCACATGTACATTCTAACTCTTATGTTCCCAATGGATTAGCAATACCTCGCGCGGGCATGTCGGCTTTTGCATAATCTCCGGATATTAACGGATAAAATACTCGCCAGTCCCGTAAACACGAGTCTTGGTCCAAATAGCCGAAATATCCCAGGGAATTTCTGTGATTCTTTCCATTCTTTGTTATTATGTTCGAAACACATTTAATTTCTAACGACAAGAGTTAGTTGTTGTCATTTTAGGTCATTAACACTTGGGTACATACGGACGCCCTTCTTAGTTCATTGACCTCAGTTGTGTTCATAATATACCTAGTGACGAACCGTACACTCAATCTTACACGAACTTACCCGATGCACGTTCGGGTTTTTATTTTCTTCGCGTTTTATTTGAATGAAATAAAAAGAGTAAAATCTCCAAGTGTGAGTGGAGAATATTGTTTTACTTTCTATTACCCCCTTCGCGTGATGAATGAGATTTTTATAGCGCTTATTTTTTCGCTCTCGCGGTAAGAGCAGGCACATCGCCTCGTCGATAATGTGGTCAAACCACTCGACTGGTAAACGCAATATCGCGGGTTCGATCCCAGCTGAGCTACGGAATTTTACCTTCATTTGTTCAAGTTGAAAATTAGTTATACCTCTTTTAACGAAATCTGAGACATTAACGTTGCGTCTCCTTGTGACTACCTTTCTTTGAAGAGTCTATTGTTCGATCGGGATTGAACCCTCACCCGCCTGTTTACAAAACTAACTTACTGACCGCTAGCCTGGTGTTTCCATGGCAACCTAGCTGTCAGAGCTATTAATATTCATACAGGAGTTTTAATAAAAAAATATCTTCAATAAATTCAAATGAAAAGTAGATGGGTACGTACGTAGGTATCCTGGTAATATAATGTGTAGGTACCTACCTAGTTTTTTTTTTTTTTTTTTTTTTTTTTTTTTTATTTTTTTGAAAAAAATAACAAATTCAAAGAGATGAACACCCAGCTCCTAAAGAACACTGGGGATAAGCAAACTCCGAGCTTGGCATGACAGGAACCCTTTTGGCTTGGCTTCTAGCTAAATCCAGTCATACACTCCATATTCATATCCTTGCCTTGCCTACATATCTGGTGTTCTTCTTCCTCCTCCTCCTCCTCTTCTTCTTCTTCTTCTTCTTCTTCTTCTTCTTCTTCTTCTTCTTCTTTTTCTTCTTCTTCTTCTTCTTCATTTTTATTTTCCTTCCACCTACTTCTTCTTTTCGAAAAATTGATCGTTTGCAAAAATATAAAAGAAACTCCGATGTACCTATACTGCAAAGCGCTTGATCAACATTTTAACTTTTTCTTCGATCTGACTCTAGCAACTTTTTATTTCTTTATACCTGGCTGAAGCTGTTGTTTTGGAGAGAATGGAAAAGTTCGGCGAACGGGTTTTGTTTTACGCATCATCAGGAAAGGGTTTTGCTTTACGCATCACCGAGAAACGGGCTTTGTTTTACGCACCTCTTTATTTTACGCAACGGAGATTGTTTTTCGCATCTCCAGGGAACAGGTATACCTACGTATTTTTGGGTACAGGTTTTGTTTTACGCGTCTCCAGGAAACGGTTTTATTTACCTATGCTGGTTTTAATTTGTTTTACGCCTTTTTTTTAGGTTTGTTTGATTTATCGATTGTTTAATTGGTAAATTGTTCGATTAATTTATTTTCTGTTCCAGCTTCTAACAGTTTTCCCCTTTGTTTCTTTGCTTTCAGCACAAATTGAAATCATACCTTGTGGATATTTATCGATTGATCGCTAACGTTTCCCCATTTTCTTTTTAATTTTTTTTTCGCATTTTTTTTTTTTTTTTTAGGTTTGTTTGATTTATCGATTGTTTAATTGGTTAATTGTTCGATTAATTTATTTTCTCTGTTCCAGCTTCTAACAGTTTTCCCCTTTGTTTCTTTGCTTTCAGCACAAATTGAAATCATACCTTGTGGGTATTATCGATTGATCGCTAACGTTTTCCCATTTTCTCTGCTTTCAGCACAAATTGAAATCATCCCGTGTAAAGTTTGCGGTGACAAGAGCAGCGGCGTGCACTATGGCGTCATTACGTGCGAGGGCTGCAAAGGCTTCTTCAGGCGAAGTCAGAGCTCGGTGGTGAACTACCAGTGTCCCAGGAACAAGGCGTGTGTGGTCGACAGGGTGAACAGGAATCGATGCCAGTACTGTCGACTCCAGAAATGTTTGCGGCTAGGGATGTCGAGAGACGGTAAGTTTGGATAGGAAATTTTAAAAGCTGTGGGTTCACACAGAACCTACAATGCCAGCCATTCACGCTCAGGGCGGGGCGTCTGGTAAACCACGGTCTATCAGACAGTCGAAACGTGTGTGACGGAAAAAGCTCGAGACCTACGTCTCTCAGACCATCTGAGCGTAAGGACATAACGTGTGTGACGGAAAAAGCTCGAGACCTCCGTCTCTCAGACCATCTGAGCGTAAGGGCATAGCATTACACTATTAGATGTTTAACTGTCATAAAGTCACAAAGAAATTTTAATGCCCATCCCGTAGTATGGTTTCTATTTTCCTTATCACAATTACTTTCACAATGTCTCTACTACTACCTATCTTTACCTGTTGTATTTTATTGTCATTCTCTACGTGTTCTCGTGTTGACCCAGCACCTAAATGGGGAGTATTGTGTCTCTTCTCGCCCATCTGATGAGAGGCATACTACGGGATGGGCATCTTCGACACAGACCACATGCGTCCAATGTAGCAGTTGTTTCATTGCTACGAAATAAAAACGGCGGTGAAACACTCATCTTTTTTTTGAAAAAACCTAATTTATTCCCTTTTCTCTGTTTTCAGCTGTAAAATTTGGCCGAATGTCGAAGAAGCAACGCGAGAAGGTGGAAGTGGAGGTGAGATATCACCAAGCTCAAATGCGTGCTCAAACTGAGGTCGCCCCATTTATCGATTGATCGCTAACGTTTCCCCATTTTCTCTGCTTTCAGCACAAATTGAAATCATCCCGTGTAAAGTTTGCGGTGACAAGAGCAGCGGCGTGCACTATGGCGTCATTACGTGCGAGGGCTGCAAAGGCTTCTTCAGGCGAAGTCAGAGCTCGGTGGTGAACTACCAGTGTCCCAGGAACAAGGCGTGTGTGGTCGACAGGGTGAACAGGAATCGATGCCAGTACTGTCGACTCCAGAAATGTTTGCGGCTAGGGATGTCGAGAGACGGTAAGTTTGGATAGGAAATTTTAAAAGCTGTGGGTTCACACAGAACCTACAATGCCAGCCATTCACGCTCAGGGCGGGGCGTCTGGTAAACCACGGTCTATCAGACAGGCGAAACGTGTGTGACGGAAAAAGCTCGAGACCTCCGTCTCTCAGACCATCTGAGCGTAAGGGCATAGCATTACACTATTAGATGTTTAACTGTCATAAAGTCACAAAGAAATTTTAATGCCCATCCCGTAGACCCCGACAGTTCGGTGTTTGATCAAACCCAGACACCCTCGTCTAGTGATCAATTCAACGCGTTCAATAATGCTGGGTAAGTAGCTACGCCGACAGTTCGGTGTTTGATCAAACCCAGACACCCTCGTCTAGTGATCAATTCAACGCGTTCAATAATGCTGGGTAAGTAGCTACCCCGACAGTTCGGTGTTTGATCAAACCCAGACACCCTCGTCTAGTGATCAATTCAAAGCGTTCAATAATGCTGGGTAAGTAGCTACAGTATTTTATTTTATTGTCATTCTCTACTACCACCTATTAATTTACATTTACCTTTTTTTTTCTAGTTAAGCAAGGTCTTTTTACTGAAACCCATCAAATATACGAGACCTTGTTTAGACTGCTGGGGTGAAGGGACTTTTCAGTCCTATTCGGGCAGGATAAACAAGGTATATTCTATTCTATTAGCTGGGTAAGTAGCTACCCCGACAGTTCGGTGTTTGATCAAACCCAGACACCCTCGTCTAGTGATCAATTCAACGCGTTCAATAATGCCGGGTAAGTAGCTGTGAGGGGGAAAAATTAGTGATAGGGCGCCACAAGTTTTAGGAGACCCTTAGAGTGGAAGAACTACATATACTATTGAGTTACCTCCCCTGATTTAGGGTGTTGGAATGGCTATGTTGAAGAGCCTTCCTGATAGAGAGTTCCGGAACCAACTCACTCGATTGGACTTCCGGCAACTTAGTATTTTTTACTCAATGAACAAACTACGTATAATATTTTCAAAAGGTCAATTAAGTAAAAATCCCATGACTTCGGCGCGATAATTTTTCCCACTCTTCTGATATCTGGCTTCCATGAAGTCGGTCCCTTGTGACGAAGGTAACAATGTAATAACATGTATCCATCGGTGGGGTTGATGAAATAAGCTCGTTCCCTTATTATTTATTATTATTATTTTTTTTTTGTCCAATACATAATAGGTACTTCTTTTTACTCTGGTAATGCCACCACTGGTCGCTATCTACTCATTTGAAGTAGCTACTCAGCTGAGTGCTCGCCGTATGCCAAGCTTAGGGCCGTATTCCAAGATTTAGAAGCCAGGAATCGGAGCTTTTTGGGTTATAAGTCTCCCTGAACCACTATATAGTAACAAGAAATGAACAAACTACGTATAATATTTTCAAAAGGTCAATTAAGTAAAAATCCCATGACTTCGGCGCGATAATTTTTCCCACTCTTCTGATTTCTGGCTTCCATGAAGTCGGTCCCTTGTGACGAAGGTAACAATGTAATCACATGCATGTGATTACATGTATCCATCGGATTAGGGCCGTATTCCAAGATTTAGAAGCCAGGAATCGGAGTTTTTTGGGTTATAAGTCTCCCTGAACCACTATAGTAACAAGATTTATTCTGCTATTGCCATTCGGCGAAAGCTAAAGCCGCTAAAACAACAACAACTATAGTAACAAATACATCACGGTTCCTCCCCTCAGGTACCCCTATGTAGGAGATGTGACGGGCAGCTACACCACCAGTGGGGGATACTCGTTCACGCCAACCCTACCATTCGACGTCGGTGCCGACTTTGTGGACAGTACGACCACGTATGAGCCGAGACCTACCAGTGTCCACGACAGTGGTGGAGGTACAGCAGATGTCAACAGCTCGGGTGAGAAAACACAATCAATCAAATGGTGAATTTATTTGTGTTAAAGCAGAGGCCTTTTCACAATTTATGGGGTATCAGCATTACTAAGTGCTTCCTTTGCAATCAATTTCCATACTTCAAAAATCTTTTTACACTTGTAATGCCGCCACTGATCTTGAAATAAAAAAAATCAAAATTTGGTTTAATTTTCTTCTTTTTCCTTTTTCGGAATTACCTATTTTAAATACTTCTTGTGCAATAAGTTCTTTTTAAACACTGATGATGCCCGAAAGGGTGAAACTAGTCTGTAAGTTACCTAAGTCATATTACAATAAAATAAACCTATCAACCAAAACCAGTGAAGAGTAAAAGTTTTTTTCATATTTAGAGACCTAGGTTTGTCAGATGTGGGTCTGTGCGTGTCAGACGGTCTAAGCTGTCGGCATAAGAGACTCATTTACAAATATTAGGATTTTACAATATTTACAAACAGGTACACAAAACAAAATAACAAAATGATAAGAAATTAACAAAAGAAATCGAAAATTGAATAAAGAAAGAAAAAAAATATTGAAAAATCCTAACCTAGGGCGGGATTAATGCCTAGGGCATTCTCTTCCATCCAACCCCAATAAGACCTTCGTTGATAAAGTTATATAGTTACCTCTAAATCCTCTAAAACCAATCCTCTAAAAAAAAGTATATTCCATTCTATTCTTCTTCTTTATCAAGTCCGATAACAATGTTAACATGGTGATCGGAGAAAAAGGAGGAGGAGAAGAAAAATAAATAAATAAAAATAAACAGCTTACAAAAGCCATTTTTCAAGTCATCTCTTAGGCGATAAGCTTTCGATTATAACACCATTGCATAACGCATCCCTCCGATTCTCAAACAGCATAAAATGCGTTGCATAGCATACCTTTCGTTTGTCTGGTAGCATAGTCGAAAGTTTGGTGTTCCGACTTGTTATCAATCTGACCTATATTCTACAAATAAACAAAAAAATCAAACGAA